>NW_010411090.1:11452-21118 GCF_000710305.1 Buceros rhinoceros silvestris | reverse complement strand
AGGGAACGAGAGAAGCAACTGCGGAGTTTCCTCTTGCAGTGAATATGCTGCAAAACATTGATAAATAAGAGCTTTTTGCCAAAATATTTTCTGCATAGCTTCTTCATGTTTTCCTTTTCCTTTGTTCCATGCATGATATTTTTCTTCTGTGGAAATATGGCTTCTACTTGGTTATGCTGAGAGGATTGTGTAGAGGTAACAGAGGAGGGTATTGCTAAAGGGTAAACTGTCTTGAAATCATGCAAACTGATGAGGAAAAAAATTTGTATGTTATGTAGCACTTTTTCAGATGACATGGGTGAAATTTAGATAAGTATCCCTAGGAGAAACCATTGCAAAGTTTACTTCGCATTGATGCAAAACAGATATTTTTCTTCCTTTTCCCATTCTAATTCTAATGTGCTGCACGAGATACTCCCTAAGTCCTCCATTTTAGTTTATTTCAGATGCCATAAATCCATGCACAAGAGACAAGAAATCACTGAGTTTATATCTGCCTGAGTGTACAAGTCTTTATATGTTTTCACTTCACTGATTAATATATATTTGATCTGAAGCACATTAACTAGTGCAAAAGTAATCTCAAGTGTCATTACTACATGTATTTTCAATTACATTTTTCTTCAGTGGATTTCTGCAGTACTTTAAAAGGAGGTCAGTATCCTTCTTTTTATTTTATATATGAGAAAAAAAAAAAAAAAAAAAAAAGAGGTTTCTTCAAGGAAAAAGACTTACCACAAACTTGGAATTAAATAATGAAAACACCCTCAAGCTTTATTGGAATTCAGGTTGCCCATTCTCTAGCACTGTCTATTCTGTAAGTTCCTTAACTGGCTGATTGTCTCCCTGATTGGCCTGCAAGGTCCCAAGACATTTGGTTCTGTGGTGAAATATCTGTTGTAGCCTTACAAGGACAGGTTTCCTACCCAGCATTCCAATGCCACCCAAGAAGCTTCTGATTTAACGTTGTGGAAGAAAGCTGGCTATCAGGAGCCCCTGGCACTTGCACAGCAGATCATTAGTCTGGGTTGGACACACCCCAGGAGGGCACCGTAGCTGCCAGACATACAAATGCAGTGTGTCAAATCATCTCGTGATTCTTCAAACTCAGCTGCTTGGACCATCATCACTTTGGAGGTGACCAAGCAAGAAGGGAATTAACTTCAGGCTGGTGGTTACCACAGCCAGCTGGGAAGTATGGGGGCTGTCTCCACAATTTTGTAACAGAAATTATCACTGGTGAATATGGAGGATAATGTCAGAAATCTATCCTTGCAGATACTTGTAAAAAATTTTTATATCCAGAGGGTGAAAAACAAAGTTAAAACAGTTTTTCATTATCATAGATGCAAACTATGTTCCCACTATCTATTTCAATTCTTCCTTGTATGTCTACATGATGTATAAAAATATATTACATATCCAAATACCATGCATTACCACTCTGCTCAGTAATGCAGTGATAAAAGTGGCAGAAACTGAAAAGGTCTTTAGGAAGAAAAAGTGTGTAGCCATGTCCACGCCCTTAACACACCTTTGTACATGGTAGAATTGACTTTGAAACTCTCCTATTTGTAAATTCCCATTACCTTATTCAAAGTAAAATCTATAGTAAAGGGCATAGAAAAGTTATTTTGTATTCACAGAAATGAATTTTTAATGCCAAGTTATTTCACACTTCTTGCCTAAATTGTCTGGCAAGTAGATGGTTGAGTAAATGTCTGTTGAGTAAATGGTTTCATGGCAAGTGACTATGAGGTTTCTTTTAGTATTGATTCTTTCAAGGAGTGTTGGTCTAAGATGTCAAAACAAGAATGAAGATGAGGTGGAAATGTGCCTGGAAAACGTAATTATGCCAAGTTCATATTGTAGAGCTTTATTCTATAGAAACACATTTTTTGAATGAAATGTAAGTCATTTTACCTTCCTTTACAACTATAGCTTCAGACATACTCTGATGCTTTAATGAAGAGAAGCATTGTCATCTGGATTAACGGAAAGTCTAATAGACTAGTCTGAAGATAAATATTCATTCATCAGATTGGAAACATCTTTTTCATGTAGTCATATTAAGTGTTAGTAAAACAAAAATGCATGAGTCCAATTTTCCTTGTGCTTACAGCAAAAATGCGTATTTCTGCACATCCTGAAGTGATATGGATATCTACTCTTCTTCCCATGAGAGAAATCCATAACAACAAATACAATTCTCTTCAAGCACTTAAAATCCCACAGTGTTTGCAGCCTCATAGAGCTTTTAAAAAGCTTCGTTTTCAAAAATTAACAGATTGGCTAATGTTATCAGGAACTGAAAGCTGGGGAATACCTAATTATAAATTTCAGAAACTGCAGGTTGCTGTTTGAAATCTAGAATAAAATGATTAATCATCAAAATGCTTTTTTGAGGTAGATGACAGATATGTTACTATTACTGTGGCCCGAAGAGGCAGATGTGGTTAATAAAAACAACGTTTGGAGAATAGAGCTTCTAGGAACCCTGTTAAATTACAAATAATATTTTTCATTATATTTCTTCTCAGACTGTAAATAGAAAAATAAATAATCCAGTTGAAATATTTTTTCAATCTTTAGCTTTTTTGTACTTCATATAAGCAGTAAATATGGAATATTTTTCTTAACAGATTGAAAATACATGAACGTACTTTCATTTAAAAATTTCCATACCAGTATTAATAGCAAAATCACAGACTTAGTTATGAATTTCAGAGAAAATTCTTCCTGTTTGTCATTTTTGCCTTAGCCTTGCACCACAAAGAAAATCCTATATCCCTAAAAGATGTGTATAGCAAAATATTATTTCAATATTATTATATAACATTAAACATAAATTCATTTGATATATTTCTGTGGTATGACCTATTATAGACAATATTCAGTACCTATCAGAGTATCTATTTCAAAGGAAACTGAGGGGATCTGTTACCAGAAAATGCAGCAACATGTAATCATTACCAAGCACATTTCAAACTACCTCTGTCACTGTTAGCTTTCAGTGCCTCCTGCTAGCATAAATGAGATCTCACTTCCAAGAAAAGGAAGTAAACCTTCCTCATCAGCTTCCATGCTGTTCCCCTCTAACCATGTCAATCAACATGTCCTGGTTTTGCCTAATGCTGGGTACTAATGATTTAGCTAGTTAGCAGAACTCCGAGTTTCACTGTGTGTGTCCGGTACTGTTTATAATAAGAGCCCTCTTCTCAGCATGGAGGTGCTCCTGGCACTACCATGATTTTCAGTGTAATCTTCTGTTTCTCTTCCCAATGACATCCCAGAAATCTATGTGGACATACTGAGGAACTGCAATACTTGACATACCTGTCTTTGCTCATTTTTGTCCCTAGGTGTGTGTACATCACATTACTGACAGGTAGAAGGTAAAAAGAGAAGTTCCTCTCACTGAAGTCACTGCAGAGTGACTTATGTACATGTTTATAGGTCAGTCCATAGGGTATCACCATTTTCACCGAAGGCACTCTCGTGTGACTCAGGGTGCTCTGCAGAAGTGCTAGATGTGAAACAACTTGTGGTCTGGGAGTTTTAAACATAACTGTTCTTTCCTGGCACTCCATCAGACCCAGACACATGAAATCTTTTAGAAGAGATGCTGGGAGATGCTCACCCCACATACCTAAGGCATCTGTTGTAGACTTCTGACTTATTTTCTACTTGCTGAAAATCCCAGAGTCCTGCAGGTATTGAAATGTCTCCTGAACAAAACAAACTGCTAGGCACAGGCAGATTTTCCCAAATTTTATCCTCAGGAACTCTTTTCAAGAGGGAGACAATAATGAATTTAGACACTTCTAAGGCATTTTGGTATCGCAGAAGGGATATGAGCTACTGCTGACTAAACCTGGCACTGAGTCGGAAACAGCACAGGCCCCAGGTATAGCACCGAGTCCTGTAAGATGAGCCCAACTGAAAGGCTGATGCAGCAAAACCGCTGCCAGCATCTTTGCATGGTGCCATCCTCAGCTACACAGACCTATCTGTTTTGAGCTGACACTTGCCTGAACAGCTCTTTCTCCCTCCCTTGTTCAGTTTTTTAATTTTTTTTTGGTTGGTTGGGGGTTTTTTGGTTTTTTTTTTGGTGAGATGATTTTTTTGTGAGATGATTTTTTTGTAGCGCTGTGTCATAAATGCCCTACAGCTATCTTGAAATACAGAATTGAAGCAATTAGGTAGTCAAGAGGATCAGGCCCTTAGCCCTCTGTTGGCATTGCTATGGACAGCTGACTTCATGGACCAATAAAAGGGGGTTGCATCATAGGCACCAGATGCCTGAACAAATATGATCATTATTTGAACAGCTTCAGCTACATCAAATAGGAATATCAGTCTCAAACAGGTACATCTAGAAGTAAAAAGGAATAAAGTGCAGTAACTTTTCCAGTATCTGTCTTCTGGGTGTTTGGCAGATCTTCATGACTTAAGCAGTATTGAAGTTACACTATTAACCATTCAAGAGTGGAAAGATTTTTAGAAATGTCTAGCAACATTGGCATTGTAAAAGATGCAGTGATGGAACCAGTCAACATCTATAGTTTCTCAGCTAATTTGATTTTCAGTATATACATTTTAGCACGACAAATGCTAAAATTTTAGCGTGACAAAATGCCAGACAAGTACCTGCAGACAGCTTAATTACTTCCTCCTGAGCCAGTACAGACAGCAATTTCCACCCACACTCCTATAGCAGAACCATCCCATAAACTGTAAGGTATTTATGCAGTTACCTAAATGAATCTGTTCACATTATACATCTGTCTTGTCTTCAGCCATGAAGTGATTGCTTTTTCTTCTCCCAGTTCATCAAGTAAAGTGAGATTGTGTAGGACAAAAATAAAAATTAGATCTTTTGATAGCATACTTCATTCCCCAGTCACAAAAAAATAGACATCTCAATAGGAGGGTATGGTTTGCTTGTTCAGTGATAAAATATACCCTTCAGTGACCTTCTATGGGCCTCTCCTGGTGAGATCTCAGGGATGTTCTACAAAAAGTTAAATTTGAGATTCTTACATCGAGATGACATTTCAAGGTACCTGTCTTAAAATACATCAGGGCACGTTCCCCCTCTACTCTGCTCTGGTGAGTCCCCACCTGGAATACTGCATCCAGCTCTGGAGTCCTCAGCACAGGAAGAACATGGACCTGTTGGAGTGGCTCCAGAGGAGGGCTACGAAAGTAATCAGAAGGACGGAACACCTCTGCTATAAAGAAAGGATGAGAGTGTTGGGATTGTTCAGCCTGAAGAAGAGAAAGCTCTGAGAAGGCCTTATGGTGGTCTTTCAGTACTTAAAGGGGAGCTACAGGAATAATGGGGACAGCATTTTTAGCAGCGCCTGTTGCTACAGGACAAGGGGTAATGGTTTTAAACTGAAAAAGAGTAGATTCAGACTAGATATAGGGAAGGAATTTTTTACAATGAGGGTGGTGAAACACTGGAACAGGTTGCCCAGAGAGGTTGGGGATGCCCCATCCCTGGAAACATTCAAGGCCAGGTGGGACGAGGCTCTGAGCAGCCTGATCTAGTTAAAGATGTCCCTGCTCACCACAGCGGAGATTGGACTAGCTGACCTTTAAAGGTCCTTCCCAACCCAAACTGTACTATGATTTTATGATTCTGTGTTGAGGTGAGAAGGACCTGCTCATTCACTAACAAGAGCTGAGAATGACCAATGCACCTTTAGATTTGGTGAAGATGAAACTAAATATGTGATTGAAAATATGAACACCAAAATCACTGTATTAATTTTCATGTGTTCAGGACATCTATATCAGAGGGATATGACGAAGATAATATCATTATTTCTCAAGCAATTCTGCATGGAAAAAGAAAAAGAAATGCACTCAAGTCTGTTATTTGATTTTTAGCAAAATTATTTATTAAAAACATAAGCAAAAATACGTTCTTTTAGAAGTCTATAATTTTTGTCCCTCAGCTGCGCTGGGCAGGGCACGTCTCCAGGATGGCGGATCACCGCCTCCCTAAGATTGTGTTCTACGGTGAACTCGCCACCGGCTGCCGCAAGAGAAGAGCTCCAAAGAGGAGATATAAGGACTCCCTGAAACAATACCTCAGCCTAGGCCATATTGACCACCATCAGTGGTCCACCCTGGCCTCCCATCGGGAGATTTGGAGACACACCATACATAACACTGCTGCCTCCTTTGAGAGCACACGTAGAATCAGTCTCGAGGAGAAAAGACAGCGCAGAAAGAACCGTGCCTCGACTGTACCACCCAAGGAGACCTTCCGCTGTGCTCTTTGCAACTGGTCTTGCCTATCCCGCATTGGCCTTTTCGGCCATCAGTGTGCTTGCAGTAAGCGTGGGTAAAGCCCTTCCCAAATCTTCATCTGCAAAGCCAAGCCACGATGATGATAAATTTTTCTCCCTCAACTGGTACTTTAATAATTTGCTCTCCAATAAACTACTGGAATACTAGTTCCAGATTTTTTTTTTCTGTGCCTCTCCTCTTATCACATACTAAATATTTAACAAAGGAATAAGATAAACACACAAATAGAATAAGATAATGGTTTTGTCTACTAAACCATATAGGGATGTTAGCGGTGCCTGAGAAGAACAGAAAACTATAGGAAACTGAAATCTCTTCACTAGATCAATACACAATGGATACCAGAATAGCAACTTGGAATTAATGGAGAGAAGGGTTTTGTAACTATGTCTTCCATTTAAAACACAGTAGATACAACTTTGCACAAACCCAGGAAATTCATCCTTGAAACCAAAATACTTTCTGAGGAACATTTTTCCAAACAAAAGCCACTCAAGTGAAAATAATTATTTTCACACAGATAAGGGGAATTGGATAATGGGCCCCTTGGGATAGGTGCCACTCCTGGAGGAAAAAAACCTTTCCATATTTGTTAATTTAGTTGGAGCATTGTTTTTCTCATAATCTACTCTAAGCAGCTCTGCAACCTAATGAGGCACTCCATGAAATGCATAGTGCTGGGCAGTTCAGAAGGTAAAAAGGAGACTTTGTACACCTGCTATTTAAGCCTGAGTCAGTCTTTTAACCTCACTGGATGCAACTGGCAAGCTGTTGGCCAACTGTTCCATTCCTTGTTATACACCCTGGAAAGTGCTACAAGTGATGTTCACTTTATTTTATTCAAAACCCCAGACAAGAAAAAGTGCTGGAGGGTCAGTATTCTGATTTATAGAGGCAGGAAATCCCTCACACCAGTTATCATTCAGGAGCAGGGCTGACATTCTCATGATATTTACCTCAATTTATAAACAATGGCATTTTTTAGAACCCAGCACTTTTTTTACCACTTCTTTGCACCCCTGCTTCCTGTGGCTCTGAAATGGACAAATTTCACACGTACATTTTGGTCAAGGGCAACGTGATCTGGGTAGGCAAGACTGAGCCTGGTTTCCAGATCAAAGCCATCCAGCAAAGGCAGAACTGCCATGAGACCGTCTCCATCGGACAGTGCTGTGCTTCCCAGGGCGCATTCTGCACAGAAGAACAACCTTCCCAGCTACAGCTGTGATCACTATGCTGCTCCGGTTCAGGCGTATAACCTCATCACTGGCTCCTCAGCAAGCTGTTGCATAACTGCTGTAACTGCATGATCAGGGAATTCCTTCCTGACTCCATTTTTATGGTTCCTCTAACCCAGTGCAAAGAGGTCAAAGAGGATTTTGTTCTTAATCTGTTACCGCCAAGCTTCATTTCTTCATGTAAAACGGAACTAACCTCACTTCTTTTTGGGAGTGCCAGGAAGTCTACTCAAATATTACACATGCCTTGTGAAACGTGCTATATATGAAAGAATATCAATCTTTTCAATCTGCGATCCTCCACATCTCTGACTTCCTGCAGGATTATTTTAAAGAGGATCAGAAAATTGCAGAAACCTTTGAAAATACTGAGTTATCTTAGAAACCCTAGTAATGCAATACGTAACTAGTTTGAAGAGCAGTACTCTGTATTTTAAAAGAAATAAAAATATAGAATTTGATCCTTGTGATGACTGGGAAACTGCTGAATTTCAAACCAGAGTTGAAGAAAAAAGGTAACAAAGATGATTTTCAAAGCTAATCTTTGAGGATGTTTGTTCTAAAACAATTTAGGTAATGCCTAATAGTGTTATACTGCTTTTACATTTAGCTGATATTATCTTTTAAAAGTGTAATTTTTGTGCTATTATATCTCTCCTAAAAGAATATTTCTGTGTTGCTCTTTCTTTGCTCTTCTATGTCATCAAGATTCAGCAATGAGGCATCAATGCATCTGGGGAGATTGGAAAAAAGTCATAGGCCCATAACTTCACTCTTTTCTCCTGAGCTCTTAAATCCTCTTCTCCAAGCCTGGATAATTATACAGTATATTTTATCAGAAAGATAAAATGCCTGGAATTGCATAATACTGGGAAGACAGAGGGCCCAGTCTGTGCCAATCGCAATGCGGATTTGACCTTCGCTGTCATGGAAGCAGGCACTACGGTGATAAACAACTGTGCTCCACCTGTCTTACACAAACTAAAGAGGAAATTAATATGAGAACAGTAGGACTTCTACATCAGGAGCTTAAACACAGAAATACTTACCCTGTTCAGTGACTTCAAGGAAAAGAAGCTTTTTACTGATTAAAGAACCAGAATTGAATAGATGCAGAACAAAATTTTTTAAAAATGGAAACTTCATATGGAAAAAAGAAACTATTGCTAACAGCCTGTAAAAATGGAATGAAGGAAAAATTCCAAATACTAATTTCTTGTTTGAAAAGGTCATCTCTGACTTGGAGAGTGCTCAGTCAGGAGTTTGATTTGAGGATCCCAAGGTATTGATTTTAGAATGTTTTGGTAAGTTCCAGAAAAGAAAAATAAAAATAAAAAGGGAGAAATTATCTTCTTTTCTTAATATCTCTTGAAAGTTTCTGGAGGGAATTATCGTTCATACCTGGGTTTGTTAATTTTATTTTTCCATTAAAGAAAATGTTTGACTGTATTCCGTTGGAACTACTGCAGTCATAAAGAAATGCAATAAAAATACACGTCTTTGAAATTGTCCTTGTCCTTCTCTGCTATGGCGATGCGCTAGCACATTCAGTGTGTTCAACCAGAAGGGTAAGTCTAATTTAGTATTAAGGCTTCCTTTCAACATAACTCAGAAATATGCTCTTTAATGTAGAGACGGGTTTGATCACAGAGTAAAATGTACTAGTTGGGATTTTTCAATTAAAAACCTGAATATATGGAAAATTATCAGACTTTTTTATTGTTATCAAAATAATGGTAATTTTTTTGCATGCATTTTTAGCTTTCCAGTTAGAGCTGAACAGAATAAAGTCTACCCTATTGAAAAGCTTTGAGACTGTTACATTTTTTTTTATTCTGAGACTGTGAAAAAAGAAACTTTGGGTCTGTCTTTCAAATATTTTTCTTTGTCGAGAATCCATTTTTTTCAAAATTTCTTATGAAACACCAAATTCAACTTTCAGTTTCTCTTTTTTTTATGTTCTTAGTTCAAATTCTTGTGTTCGAGTTAATAGCTATCTCTTTTGCTAAAATCAATTCTTGAGTCAAAATAAATTAAGAAGCAGACTAAACATGCATTATCGGAATCAAACTAAATATCTTACAGAGCCCAATTTTCATAGAAG
>NW_010411090.1:0-11321 GCF_000710305.1 Buceros rhinoceros silvestris | reverse complement strand
TTCCCTTTGGTATTAAAATTGCTTTCATTTGGCAGAAAAAGTCAATCAATGTTCATTAAAGGCAGGACCTTGGGAAAAATTCTGAAAAGCCTTTCCTCACACACACTGTATTACGGGCTAACTCAGTTGTAATATACATTGGTTTACAAGTCCCACTGAAAATTTGTGTTACAGTATTGTGGACATTAATTTATTTCTTTATACATCACTTCTCCATTTAGAGCATCTTTAACATTCACACAATATTAAAAATATCAAATCTTTTCTTCAGGTGTCCTTGACAATGTTTTTAGTGTTAAAACAGGAAAAACAACAAAAACAACAACAACAACAAAAAAAAAAGAGAAAAACCCCTTCTCATAACATGCTCATCTCTGAGAATAAACTTATTTCTATGTGAGAAACTAAAACATGCAAAGATTCTGTTGCCATTTACCTGATTAACAGGAGCAAAGTCTTTCTCTTGTTTCAAAGTCAATTCATTGCCTCTTCCATTTTTGGTCCCAACAAAGTTCTCAATTAGCCGGGCCCCTCACAAGCCTGGCTCCTTTCCACTTGCACCACGAGCTTGTCAACAATCTTTTATCATAGAATTTCTGAGAGCTTTAGTTGGTGTGATTCTTACAGCATTTCAGAGAACCCTTGTGTTTGTTACCAACCCACAGAGGATGTTTCTCTTGATTGCCATACAAGTGTTGGGGCGATACAGCCTGTGTATTAGCAGCGCTCTGAAGAATGCTGTTATGAGCTGGGAATTTGCTGAAGCCGTACCTTGTTTGTTTGAAAACCACTCCCACGGAAAAGCTTCTTATCAGTCACTTTTCTTGAAATCATCCTTAATGCAATTAAAGCCAAGGTGACATAAAAATATGTATCTGCTATAACTAAAATGAGAAAAACAGTATTAAATACTCTAGAGAAGATGGATTAAATCAACTAGTTTGCTGGAAATGCTTCTCTGACAGTCATCCAATTGAGAATTCTTCCCCCAGGGTTACTTTATGTATCAAGTTGCACTTACTAGAAAAAGCACTTCCTTGGTGGAATATCATAATTTTGTAGCTGTTCACCATAGCTGAACTTTCCAGGAAGTCTAGATATATTTAATCTTTCTTATTAATACTTCCTCCTTATAATTATTTCTTCCCTATTCAAAGGCAGGCTTGACACTTTTCTTACTAATTAAAGGACTGTATCATCTCTCGGGAGATATATAAATACCACTTGTTCAGAGCAGGTGCCTCCTCGTGCACCAGTCTCATCAATTAGCAATTCCTTTACTCAGCAATGGTAAAATTCTTCCTTTCCTTTGCCCTTGGTGTCTCAAGTCGCACATTTCAGTGTGAAGTGTGTCCATGTACCGAACTTTCATTTATTTCATCATGAAAGGTCACCAAATCTTTACATTAACAGCCAAAGGGGATAAAACCATATAGCTCATTAAGTTGTTGTTGGTTTGGGATTTTTTTACCAAGGTCAAATATGACAGTAATTAGTTAACAGATACATCTGTGAAAAGGCTGACCCCTCTTATATCTTCCAGCAGTACTACTGTAATGTTTTCATATCTTCTGCAATGATTAATTACTTATTAAGGATATCTATCTCTTGCACTCAAGATGCTACTTTAGCTATTTGTTAAATGTTTCCATAATCTGTATAAATAATTCATAAAAAAAAATGTGTATTTTGGTTGGTTTTTGATAGTTGTAATATTTGCCTACAATTTTTTATATGATTTTCTGTGCAAATACAACAGTTTTGCTGAGCAGCTGGGTAATGCTTAGGTCAGCGATTTTTTTGCCCAGCTTAACAAGTCACTCATGCTATTCCTTTCAGACACAGACTTCTCCTCTTAAACAGTTTTTTCTTTCATGTGCTTCTGCTGCTGTAATCCATGTTTCTTATTTAACCCACTCTGTGGCAACATTGTCTTGTCTTTCTGCCAACATATTGCTCCACTCTTTTTTGTATTCTGGGAAAATCTTACATTTTTATCAAGTCCAAACAGGAACAGGTAGGAATCAGAACTGTCTTTTTCAAGTTGTGGCTACAGTTCCCACTGTATTTTTTGTACTGTCTTAGGGATTTCCCAAACCATCCAAAATAACAAGGCCTAATTAAATTTCTTTCAGTCAGGTATTGAGTTCCACCTTCATGACAGCTGCTGTTAGCTGCAGCAACACAATGCTCATTTTCTTCCTGACCCTCTGTTTTCAGTTAGACACTTTTGTTTGTCACTCAGCTGCTCTACTGCTAGTACAATGTGCTGTTCTTAATGGACAGTTAAGAAAAATTGCAAATTAGTCAACTGTAGTGCTGATGTATTTTTATTAGAGCAAAAAAGGAAAGGCGTGAATAAATAATGAAAACACTTGCCAAAGAAGAAGTAAAGGGTTCTTTTGCTACATCTGTACTGCTAAATAAGAGACAGGTGACATGAATAATGTCCACACTGCTTATAGCTAGCATCATCTAAAGCAGACTGGCTATATCTATGTCATCCACCAGCCCACTTTGGATTCTATGATGGACATGTGACATGGACACAGAATAATTGTTTTCTGCTTTCCAGCACCAAATACACTATGAGAGTTAAGGTGCAGCATGCAAAAGAGATTATTTTAAGATGTGAACTAATGTATTTGGGACATGGAGGGAGATCGTGGTGGGATGGCTACAAATGCAGAGGCTTCAGAGACAGAGTTGAAGGACTTCAGAGGAAGCCAAATCTAGCACATTTTTGTCCCTAGGCAGCAACTGGTTTGAACTGGAAACGTGCTGGCACAGCCAAATGGAATGTGCCCAGGTAGGAAGAGAGATAGCCAGTTCTGACACTTGATTCAAAGTAGAAAATTACTATTTCTTAAAGGCGTCACTCATTAGTGGTCTACAAAGATAACCTCCTGCTCAATGTTGTCTCTCTCTGGACCCATGCATATTCCTCTATGCAGCAAAGAATATCCAGACTAATTTTTAGCCTAATTTTTTTTTGTAACATTAAAAATATAGAAACTATGGGTTATGACCATCTCTTTGGGTGTACCCCAAAGAGAAGCATCTGGAAGTACTCTGGAAGCATCTTCTGCTTCCCAGGTGAACTTTATAAACCTGTAGCTGTTATAAATATGTATGGAACAACACAATCCACCAATTCTCCATGAACGCTTCCCTTGACAGTTCAAAGCAATAACATGTCCTTACCTTTTTTAGGTTTTATACTGGTTTAGGCTTCCTTGTTTAGTACACAAAATAATTCCAGGATATTCTGGGACACAAAATTCTCACTATTTAATGTTCAAGGAACTTGAGGTATCTAAATTTGATCTAGTGAGTTGTCACTTTTAGGACTATGTGCATCCAGCCCTTGGCAGATTTTTCATCAGTGTGAAAGGTCTTGGATCAACTTATGAATTTGGGGCTCCTGACTGTTGGAGTTATTGGATGGGTTATAGGATATTAGCTATATGGCTTTTTTGCTGGGTGATCACATTAAAATGACTGGGTTGGATATTTTCATCCTTGACATTTACAAAATTGAAACAATCGTTATACATCCTTGGTAGTTTCAGGTTTTGTCTTTCTTGACCTTAGGTGCAGATTATTGCAGCTGCAACAATGCAGTTGTCTTTGCTGTATTTTTTGTAATCAGCACTTTAACTTGGGAAACGTGTGACCAAAACAGAGTGCAGGAAAATAGTTAATACTGCTAACCCCAGGTGTCAATGTGCCCACTAATTCCATTGTGAAGATGGAGAGCTTTAGGGTTAATTTACTCGTTCATGTAGTCTTCATGTTTCCATTCAGCCCAAGGTCACGTTTCAATCCCCAATGTTAGCTTATAAAAAAAAAATCAACTCCATTGCTCAGAGGTTTAATCACCCATAAATTGTAACATTTGTGGCTTTTACTGTCATATTTTAAAAATATTTAAATCTATTTTTCCCCAAGCATAAACACCTCTTGTCTGTACTTCTTGAAGAAAAGCAAGGACAGCAAATGGAAATGCATTGTCCCTTCAGTGTGAAAACTCATTTTTTTAACCTAACATCAGCACAATAAAGACAAGATTTTAAAAGCATATTTAGCTTTACTGTCAACAGGGTTTGCAATCATAAAAACTCAGAGACTCACTTCTTTCCTCCATTCACTCTTATTATCATGTCAAGGTCTGAGCTGCTAGAGCAAAAGACTCAAAAACCATCACCTGTTCTTGAAAATGTCTGTGTTTTTCAGGGTTTACCAGATGGCGCATTGTATGGCAAGTGTAATTCTTGAAATTACATTGGTAGAGAACAAGTTCAGGATAAGAAATAAAATGGTGCTAAATAACTGCTGCCTGTGCAATTAGCCTGCAAATAATTTATTTTAATGAGGAAATTTTTTTTATTTTTATTTTTTCTAATTTTAGGGTTTTTTGAGCCAGGCTATGTCACAGGTAACCCTAAAGGCAGATTCTCTCTTGGCAGAAAGACAGCAGTATCAGTGAAGTTTGACCACATTCTGACAGTCATATTGCAGAGATCCCCATGAATAAATAAAGAAGGTTTCTGCTTCAGAAAAACCCTTCTTACTTTCATGAGGTGAGTGAGATCCAGTTATTAAAACTGGCCTACTTTTTGTCTTGATTACTGATAAGTACTTTTCCCCCTAACCCTAGATCCAAGCAGTCCAGACAGAAAATGTAAAGAAGATATGGCAAAGTGAAATTTTAAAGAGACCTGGAGTGTAATTTTCTTGATAGAGTTTCTCAGTGTCTGAGAAAATTACATCCTGCTTCCAAAAATGAAATTAAAGCCCTGCAACTATAGACAGTGTCTTCACGTTAGTAGATTTATAGTTTGCAGCCCCAGGCTTTCTCAGATTTCAAAGAAGTTGTGGTCTTAAACCGTGACATCATGAGGTTGCACTTCTGTTAAACTTGTCTAAAAAGCAAAGGTCTAATTGCATAGAACTGGTAGAGAACTACAGCTATTATGGCTCTAACTTATTTGTTGATATTTAATGCACCATTCTTTTCAATAAGATTCTTATTTAATGTTCTGCTCACTATGATCTTTCTCTCAAAGGGCATGTTAATGAAATGCATTACAAAAATATCTACTCTTATTTAAAAGAGTAAAGAGCAAACTTCAGAAGCTTTCCTCTTTCCAGTGCGAGGGGCAAGCGCTCAAATTTAGTCTCTTCTTTGCACAAAATGCCCTACGGTCAGGCAATGATACTGCAAACTGATGAATTGAAATACATGTTCAAAGCCTGATATGCAAAAAGAATCATTAAAAAAGAAAACAATTATTTACATAGTCAGCATTGCTGTCACTATATGCTGTTACATTTCTTGTCATTATATTTATATTCAATGTATATGGATACTGCGTTTCTATTATCTTTGTAATATAGTGCAGTATTACATAGATTTTTAAGTGTAATTTTCCTGCTTAAACCCCAAACACTAATTTCAGGCTGGTTCTTCAAAAGGGAAAGTGTTGTGAAAACCTCCATGCTAATACTGGGAAAAAGATTAAACTACTTTATAAGGCCTTTGGACATAGAATATTCTGCAGGGCTGTATGTTTGCATTGTTGAATTCTCCCTCATCCTCAGAAAAGCTAAGGAACTTGACCTGTGGCGAAACTCAGACTACTCAGGTTCTCCTTGGAGCCATAAAAGCACTGCCTAAACTGCAACCCAGTAAATTTAACTTCTTTTTTCCCCCTCCAGAAAACCAATAAAATATTGCACGTAGTAACACACCCAGCTTTCCCATAGGAGTTACTTAATTCTGATGAACCTGTATTTTATTCTTTTCTGTATTTTCATCATAAATACTATAGGCTTTTTCTGATAAACTCTCTAGATCGCTATAACTAATTTTACAATGAAATAAACACACAGATTCCTCCAGCTGCCTTTTCTTTTCCTTTGTGAGCTGGTATTATACAGAGAGCTGTGCTTGTGGGCAGTTCTTCTAGTAAGTTATCCCTATACAATTAATAAATTTTCTTCCTTTTTTTTCATATTTCCTCAGATTATTTCTATCTCATTGTGACATGATAGTTGGGAGATCTGCCTAAACTCCCTTAGTAACCTTCCTTATTGCATCATTCTCCATCTCTATCCCGGGGTAAAGTAAATGTCTTTTCAGAAAGACAAAATCAAGGACACGGAGTATGGATTTCCTCCGTGTAAAAATGCTATTCTAATGAGCCCTGAATTTTAAACCCAGATAGTAATTCGATAACTACAATAATACACTAAACAGAGTTGTACATGGACAAAACAAGCCAGAGGTATGAACACGGCATTTAAGGCAGAGTTTACTCTATAAACATCTTTTATCATGTTCTCACACTTAATAGGTATACATTTTATCTAAGAAGGGAGCATTTCAGGAGTGGGTCAACACTGGAATTCTCACACACTATGCAGTTTTCATTGAAAGGAAGATCAGTGAGGGCCCCAAGGCGTGTTCTCTGCATAATGGGACCCCATGTCTCAGACACTGAGAAAGTTAGTTAGTCATCATTAATCAGCCATGACTGATCAACAGGAATAGTCCGACAAGGATTTGGGATTAATTAGTACCATCTACAGTACTGTGGAAGAGAGAAAAGTAAAAATCAGTTTCTGGACAGAGGATTTAGTGTTAAGCCAGTCACATTTCATTATAAACCACTAAGTCTATATATAGATTGATGAGACAAATTTTTTTGGTGTTGAAAACTGATCAGGACTAAATTGTAGTAGTTGATTGGATTGACATTAGGAAAAAGCTTACAAGCTTTGAAACTTTTGTTTTTTAACTCCCTCTGTAGTCAGCAGGGCCTAAGACTATTAATCTTTATAGGAAGCTGCAATGCAACTCTCTTAGGTTTTTGAAAATGGTGTTGTTTTAGACCAAATCTGGTAACACTGGAGTCCACAATAATTGCTTTTTGTAACGATGGGGAAAAAGGGAATTCAGAAAGTGTTTGTAGTTATCTGGCAGGCTTTCTCATTTGTAACAAGCAGATTTTTAGGGAACTAGATAGAGCAACCCTACCTGTGCAAACTTTTTCTTGTTTCCAGTGAGATCTACAATTTGAATCAAGATTATGTTGATTACTTCTTTGGTTTAATTTCATTAATTCCTATGATATTCATTCAGATTTCTGTACCTGCATGCTCAGGGGAACCAGCATCGTATCTCATTCCAGGATTATGAGATTCAAGTTTAGAAAGCTGAATACTTTTTAATAATAATTGAATGACACAAAAAAAATTTATTTTGATGGGTTCTCAGAGCTTTTGGGTGGCTCTTTTTCTCTCATTAAAAAATCCTTTGAATACTTTTCACTTTGAGTTTAACTGCAATATAAAACCCATTTATTACTTTTTTAAAAATTCAGGTAAATTATTTGAGGAGTATTTATTAATTTTTTCTTAGCAATGGGCTTAGGCTGATATTCCTCTATCAAAATGTGGAGACTTGGGGTTCCTTTTTAATCTACTTCAAAATTATTATCACTGTTAATCTAACTTATTTTTATACGAAAATTCCCAGACATCAAGAAGAAGACTACTACTTTTTTTTTTCTTTTTGTGAGGGTACAAACAAACATACTGTGTTTTGCCTGAAAATGCTTACAAACCTTCCACTCATACCTCTCACTAGATTTGGTCCTATACAGAAGCCAGGGCTGCTACAGAAACAGTGTGATGCCAACACCCATCCTCTGCACCGTTGCCTGAAGTCAAAGAGTATCTGTGGAGCTCTTTGAATGATTAGGAGTTGATGTGCTACAAATCATGTGCCATTGTGGAATTTCCAATTCCAAAACAATATGTCATTTCATTATTTCTAAAAAAGGCCAACAGGCTGATTTGGATAACTGTGAGCCAGGAACTCTTAACAACTGGAAAAATGCCAGGAAAAGCTAAAGACTAGAATGAGCAAGTACATAAGGAGTGTTAATGGAATGTTAATGATTAGGCATCTGTATATTAAACAATATCTATGTATACATATAATTTTTAATTTGAAATAAATCTGGAGGAGCAATTTTTTTAAAAATGTCATTTTTTTATTCTCTTGTGCTGACACTCACAGAAAGAGGATTTTTTCAAATTAAATAATTTTTGGTATCTTGGAATACAGTAAGGCCCATATTGGAAATCAAATCTCTCGAACAAGATGGTCAGTTGCTGTCTAGATGGTGACAACAGTTCCTGTAAGGGTCCTTACATCAGCACCTTCAGCTGGAAGAGGTGGGACTTACACAGGACTTGCTCTTCTGCTCATGCTTTTAAATCCAGCTGTACTGTGGTCCTACTACTCCAGAACATGCGTGACCCATCACTGATGAATAACTTAATCTACATTCAAGAAATCTCTTAATTATCTAAGGGAAGAGATTGTCCCAGGTGACGATTTCTGCATCTGCAGGAACAGTTTCTACTGACCATTTACAAAGCTCTTTATCTGTGCACAATATCTGACCCATTTTCAGCAGAAAGCACCTAGGAGGAGGGGCCGTAGGTGCCAGATTCTCCTCCCAGGGTGTTAACTCTTTTAAAAATACCAGTTGGTTTAGGCAGAGCAGGAGCTGCTGGGTGGTGTTGTGGGGGTGGTTGAGGGGTGAGGTGTGTGGGGGGTGTGAATCTTGAGGAAACTCTAAAAGTTCCACAAGGAGTGCTTCTGGTGAGTCAAATAATTTGCTGCGAAGGTGGCTTGGGGTTCATCACTTCAGTCACCTGGTTTTAAGCCACTGCATTGTGTCAGTTATGAAGATGACTAGCAGAGGACTTTCTGACCACACAGGGAATTAGTGACTTAAAGGTGGACACACAGGCACGGCCTTGATACCCAGCTGCACCACTGTTATAAGTAAAACTCAAACTTGAATTTTGTACTTGTAGCTGAAGTTCCATGGTTCTTGCCATAGTGCAGTCAATTGTACTGCCCTAATACAATCGATTCTGTAAGTCATCGTACTGAGTCCAGCCTGAAAATCCTGATAACAAGAGCAGTGCTACACAAAATCAATGCAGACTAGAATAAATGCATTAAAACCAAACAAATAAAGCTGTTTTAATGATAGATCACATGCTTTCTTTTCAAAATTACTGTGTTTTGAGAACATCTATTATGATTATGCACATATTCGTGTTTATACTGCAAATTAACTGAGTCAATATTTTTATCAATACTTTTGAAATGAACATTAAAATATTTGCTAGATAATTTTATATCAGTGTTGGAGGAGAAATATATAAAGAAGAGGATAGATTAGTTATACAAGCATATTTTATCAGCTACTAAATTAAGCTTATCTGAACAAATTGCATTTAAATAAAACTTTGGCATGATTAGTAATTCTATGGTTTAGAGGACTAAAAAATCGATCGTTATAAAGTAATTTCATTCTGATTCAGAACAAATTCAAGAATTTTCAAAACTTCCAGCTCAGGCTAATTGCCACTGCCTTTCCAGTTCCAAGAAACTATTGACTGCCTCAGAACCCGCAACCCAAATAGCAGCTGTGGCTGTGCTGGAAGTGAAGCTAAGAACTGGAAATTTCAAGGCTCTTAACATCCTCCCCTTCTGAGAATTTTCAAAGAGATGTGCTGGAATTCTGAGCTCCCGAATGGCCTGCCAAATTGAGGAATCAGGCAGAAGTGGTAAGAATTTCTGAAATGTATCAACATCGCAGTCTTGCAGAAGGTTTCAATATTGATCAAATGACAAACTCCAATGAAAGATTCTTTTTTAGAAATGTTAATGAAGATTGATGCAAAGCCAGACACAAAGGGAGGGATTCATCTGACAGATTTAGACATCCACAACAAAGGTATCTGCCTCTGTGGGTAGATGCTTAGATTCAGTTTGTGATCAGTGGGGAGATGTGTCCTGATGAACTGTATCAACCAGAAATTTCCATAGTGTAATTCAGATGTGTAAGTCAGACATCTAGCATCATTCAGGTGGTGCTTCTGAACCATGGGTAAAAGCTCATAGTTTTAAAACCACTGGTATATGATAAAATTAGAGTGTTTTATCCAAACAAAGAAAACATGTTTAGCTTATCTAATCCCATTTAACAAAAGTTAATTAAGGGGAGTATTGTTTTGAAAAAAAAAAAATTTATATTAATCATTGATTAAATACTTCCTTTGTATTTTTTCCTGTCAATCAATCAGCTAAATAACTACTTTTTGTTGGACAGGTGTTCCTTTTTGATCTCATTGTCAGAAGGTCTAACATACAGTATTTGGTGTCAAATATAACAACTTCTTCCTTACTTGACCTTGTTTTCTTGAATCTCTGGTCTTTTTGTTGGATTTATTAAACAGAAGGTCTTTATACCTGAGACTATGAAGATTATATTTAGATTCAGCAATGTAATATATAATAAATCCATCTGGGTAATTTTCTCCCTCAAGCTATACCTTCTATGCCAGCTCTGGAAATGTTTTCTCATTTTATTTTCAAAATCTGCCATTCTATCCTGCAACTTTCCTTCCTCTTTTTCAGCCTGTGTGTTGAAAGAACTGGAGCCTAGCAGCTAGATTATTTACTCTTCTTTAAAAACATTAGGCTGGATCTTTGAAGCAACAGGATATATGTGTTTTGCTGAGCTTTACTTTCACAACTTCTCTTTTTCAGTGTGAAAAATTACATTATTAACAGATTAAAGTCACTCTGAAAGAAGTCACCTTGGTTTTATGTTAATAAAAATATGCACATTTGATATTAATGGTTAGATACATCAGTTTATGCTTTTTGTGAAAAGATTTACTTGGTAATTCTAAGAGTGGAGAAAGTCACTGAAGTTAATTTCATTAAAATCTCTTTACTTGAGAGTTAGAGAAATTCATAATCCTTTGAGTACAGGGAATTAAATGTCACTCTCCTGAAACTGTAGGGCTCCAAGTTGTTAGATTAAGAATTCTGTAGTTGTAATTTATTAGTATTTAGGAAAGCTACTAATCAGAATATGATGAATTGTAACTTAAGTGTATGTGATGACACTAATGCGTGATTTGATTGTTTTTGGTACTAATATCTCCTTTTTTATTGCAAGTGGATTTCATATTTGAATAGGTGTTTCAAATGCAAAGAATTCATCAACAGTAGTTTCTTCCCTTCTGCACTTTCCCTTCATGTTTACTTATCGTAAGTAGAGATAACTCTAACAGGACACACTAATACGTGGTAGACTGATTCCTAGAAGACCTTATTTAGACAGCATGAAAAGACTTAGAATCATTTCGATCCTACTCTGGAGATGTGAGAGTTTGGACAAGCTGTGACAGGCTTTGAGACTCTGAAATAAAATAAA
>NW_010411089.1:18014-20879 GCF_000710305.1 Buceros rhinoceros silvestris | reverse complement strand
AAAAAGGCTTTTAAAAAGGCTTTAATGCCTCTGGAATGCAGATTCGTTTAGAGCAGAAAGAGATTTTAAAGTTGTAATTTACTGAAAGAAGATTTTGTAAAGTTAATCAGACAGAAGCTTTTAAGTGTCGGCATGTTTAATTAAGGGTAGGATTTACTAATATTTTATATGATTTTGTTACACTGCTTGTATAAGCTTAAAAAAAAAGGATTTCCATAAATATTATGAAATGTCGTTTTGATTCCTTTAATATGTTAAACCCTTCAAAGTAATACCTTCCCTGTTCAACTCAAAGCAGTCGGATTAACTTTATCTATCCTCCATTTATCTCTGCTGGCATCAATTTCTGACACGAAAAACCTTCTAGGTTTGGCAGTACAAATGGGTTGCCAGATTGCAACATTTACATTTAACTGTATAATACACTTGCCACATTAATAACTGTATTTATGTGACAGATCTTACCCTTAAGGATCCCAGAGCTCTACATATATGACATCTTTGTGATAAATTACAAAAGCTGGTGATGAACTGCAGAACTCTCCAGCGATGATAAATTCATCTTCTTTTGACCACCTTCCCTATTTAGAGAGGTCCTTTGTGTATCCCGTCACATGCCTCAGCAGTTTCTAAGGGTCACTACAAATCAAACTGTCAGAGAAGTTTTTCTTTTCAGTGTTTTCCTCTCAGATTGTCCTTGCCAGAGGTCTGAGAGGATCAGAAACCTTGGCCAAAGAAATAGCGTCTTCCTGTGTCAAGATAGCCTTTGGATGTAGCCTGTGAATTTGAAACTATGAAGTGATGGAGCAATGACTAGTTTGTGGCAAGTGATGGATGCTCCAGGAGATGCAAACATGGGGACAAGGAAAAATGGCATCTAGGGGATAGGCAACTATCTCATCTCAAAGGTTTCTTACTGCTGCTGCTTCTTATGTAATTTTTAAAATGATTTCATGCCACAGCTCACTGTTTCTCGTCTCCTCTTGGTGTCAAGGTGAGTCAAGGAAACAAGACAATGGCAGTCCACTCACTGCTGGGTGAAAACTGGATTAAATGGGATCTCCAGCCTTCACACACACACATCCTTGTTCCCATCTCTAGTTTGCAGGTTTTCCCATCAGCTTTAGGTCCAGGTGGTTAAACCCGTGGCTGTAACATCTTCAGGGGAGGTGAGGAACAGGAGAATTTGGTTACCACAGTGTGAGCACAGATCCTTGCACATTCATTCCAAGAAAACAGGGTCTGAGTAACATCCCACGGCCTTTATACCATTCAGAGCACAGATGGGATAAACAGAGAGCTGACTGTTGTCTTCATCACCACATCCCATGCACCACTTTTGATCTGGTGCCTCAGGTGAAAACTGTACGCTCCCATTTTGGAAGCCAGCTGAATCCTCCAAGCAAATGCTCTATTTGTAGCAAGAAAATTTTACGCTACCAGAAGTATAGCTGGATATTGCTGTGTATAAAAATACTGTCATGCTTGGTCTTTTCATAAATTTATTCTAAGATGTTTATCTGGGAAATGCTGAACTCACACTGATGTTATTTTTTGTTTATATGGCTGACAGCAGGAGGAATAAATAAATAGAATAAACTGCTCCCTCCCTTTTCATCTCTTGGACCACCATGATAACAGCAATACTTTTGCTAATTTTTCAGAAGCTGTTCTGAGCTTAATCATTGAAGAATATGCAGCTCTCCCCTCCTATTATTGCCCAAACCACTAGATTTTTAAATTTGGGTTTACTCCCCATGTGTTAGAAATGAAATGGGTATCTGAATAGGTTAAAGACTGGAATTTTGAGTCCACAGAGCAAAATTCATCCTTCCTCACCTCCAGCTTCAAATATTTTGCCTCTTTTCTCCCATAGAGATGGAGATAATGAAAGATGAGTTCACATTCTGTTAGCATAGCCTGCAGAGGGCAAATTATTTTTTATTTGGGTTGAAATATCCATGGGCAGGAAAATTATCTAACGCCTTGAGATCCTGATTGGGGTGTCTTGCCCCTGGATTTGTAAGTACAAGTTTTGTAAACTGTTTTAGACCAAAAAAAAAAAGAATTCCTGGAGGGGGGACAGGACAGCTGAGTTGTTTATGGCAAGTTTTTATGCCCGTAGTTACACATTCAGTGATGTAGTTCATATTGATTGACTGGAGGGACCTGTGGAATTAAGGTTGTTTAATAATTCATATATGCAGGCATGGAGTGCACGGTTGTCAGGGCTGAGCATCCATTGTGCAGTGGAATCCTTCAGGGGTCTGACACACTAATCCAAATATGCTAATGGTTATTGGAATGTGGCTATCTGCCTTGTGGAAGGTCTTATTTATTCCCTGAGTCCTACTCTGTCCATAAACCCAGGAGCAGCCATCCCGTCAGCAAGAATGACATTGTTGTGATCTGTGGCTTCGACTGATCCATTTAGTCACGTTTCTGCAGGCTATCTGTGGAAGCAGTTAGGATCTTCTGGAAGGTTACTGGGTTTGAGGGAGAAAAAAAAGAAAGAAGTACTCAGTACTCAGAGAAGAGTACGAGGATCTGCCAAGCCATTGCTTGCTGGAGAAGTCACTCTGGCTTGCTAATATCACTGCATTTTTTCACTGCAGTCCTCTAACAGATGATTCCTCTTTGCACTGCGCTCAGCGAGGACCATAATAAACTCTTTGCGCAGAGACATGCACCCATCTTCCCATTGCAGGAGACACCACCAGGGAGTAATCAAATTTTCGGACAATTTGTGTAGACATTAGATGTTTTAACTGAGGAGATGTTTTCTGTCAGGTAACACTTGCTCAGAGCAGTAATGGGAGAGCAGAAGGAAATCTGATAGGGGATTTGGTTTAAACTCCTTTCCCT
>NW_010411089.1:0-17915 GCF_000710305.1 Buceros rhinoceros silvestris | reverse complement strand
CCTTGTTGGAGGTGGAACTAGACAAGCCATATGAGGATGCTCTCTGGGAAAAGGTCTTGGAGGAAGAGAAGTGAATAATGCCAGGTGAAAATGTCAAAGAAAAGAGAAGACAAGACTGCTTTAAAGAAATGATAATTTTAATGCAGATTGACTGGTTTTTGGTAATGTCACAGCTTTTGGAATTCAGCACATGACTTAGCAGAATTATTCCAGAAAATGCTTGTGATCAGCCCTGGGTCCATGACCTTCTCTTGAAAAACAGAGCTGAAGGTCAGGTGTTTGACAGACGTGTGTTTTATTCTGAAGAAATTTAAACTATAAAGGGATTACACATGTTTAGCAGGACATTTTATATCTCTGTCTCCTTACATTCTCTGTTCACAAAACACAGATGCAACTTGTACCTGGAGAGCTTGCCTGTTCACATCCCGTGAGCTTCATGCATTCAGTCTTGCAGAACAATGAACGAATAATGTCACACTTCTTTCCTAGATTGCAATGTCACAAAATGGGAATTTTTTTCTAGATTTGAGATAATGAAGGGATAAAAAAATTAGTTCCCCACACATGTCCTTGAGGATTAAGCTAGCTGAGGAGAAATTTTCATCCTCCTTTAAAAGTTATTTTATTAATATTAAGACAGTAAATAAGTCCAGAAGGTTAAGACCATACATGTGACACCCTGCACATTGCAACAGTAAACCATCCAATAAAGTCTGTCTGTTTGGGTATCACTCGTGAGGTACCATTTGGTTCCCAAAGCAACAACCATGTTACGAAAGGTACAGAAAAAGAGAGCAAACTTGTTGAAGTATTCTAAAGGTAGGGCATTGAGTAAGTGCTTTGTTTCAACTGCAGTTCTCCATTTCTTCCTCTTAAGCTGCAGGAAACAGTAACCCCGTGTGCCAAAGTCTTGTCTAACACCCTTTTACATGGTGTTAAAAATTAAAATATCCTCCCTTTTGGGTGAAAAATGGTGAAATCTGTTGCCTTGAGAGGGGATGATTGTGGCTAGAGTACAGTCTTGCTTCTTGGAGGCAAAACCTGAGGTGGGGAAGAAATACAAACATTGCAGGAGAAGGAGCAGCAGCTTTTGTTTCTGATGCTGACTCCCAAGAGAAGCAAACTGAAACATCCTGGTTATAGCCAAAACCAGCATGTAGCTGATCTTTGCTGTCTAGTAAGCTTGTCCCACCCTTGAGTCAACTTGCTACTCTGAGATGTCTCTTTGAGCACAGCTTTATACAGGACTTAAGAGGATGCTGATTGAGATGACTGAACAAAGATGTAGAAGGAAAGGGATGGTCCAGGTAGCCACAAGTTTGATCAACACAATCAATGCTGCCTGTGGGATAGGGGAGGTAAATTAGTGTCACTCACTGAGGTCAACCTTTCCCTGTTGGAAGGAAGGAGATGAGAGCAGAAAGACAACCGTGCATGGCAGGTACAGGTGTAGATGCAGGTACAGATGCAGATTCTGCACCTTGAATACTTGAATACTTCAGTTTTGGGTCCCTTACTCCAAGAAGGACTTCAAAGTGCTGTAGCATATTCAGAGAAGGGCAACAAAGCTGGTGAAGAATCTGGTGCACTGAGGAACAGCTGAGGGAACTGGGGTTGTTTAGTCTGGAGAAAAGGAGCTCAGGGGTGACCTCATCACTCTTTACAACTATCAGAAAGAAGGTTGTAGTGAGGTGGGTGTCGGTCTTTTCTCCCAAGTAACAAGTGACAGGACGGGAGGAAACACCCTAAAGTTTCACCAGGGAAGTTTGAATACTAGGAACAATTTCTTCCCCAAAAGGGTTGTCAAGCCCTGGAACAGACTGCCCGAGGCAGTGGTGGAGTCCCCATCCCTGACGGTATTCAAAAGATGCGTAGATGTGATGCTGAGGGACATGGTTTAGTGGTGATTCGGCAGTGTTAGACTAACAGCTGGACTTCGTGACTTTAAAGGTCTTTTCCAACCTAAGAGATTCTATGATTCTCTGGTTCTATGACCATGCACACTCAGCTGAACCAGTAGAAATTGGAGTTGTATTGGCAGAGAGTGGTACTGACATGGGCTGGGCACTTTTAAAACTATTGTCTGTGGATGGACTCCCAAGAAATGAAAGAGGTTTGTGAAACGATACTTCCTGCTTGTCTGCAGGATTGCAGTGTTTTCCCATGTGCAGCCCTAAGTGCACTTGTTTCTTTTCGGTATAATCATCCCATAACAAAGTCTGATGTCTGAAATTTTTGTTCAGTGCTTATGGTACCATACATGATTGTGGTTGTGTTATTATACAGCAAGGTTAGAGACAAAGCCATCTCAGATGGTTCAGCTGGTGCTGATGGATCATTTCTGTACGTAGAACATTTAACCATCTGAGCTAGCAGATTGCAAATGGGATTTAATTTGGGTTAGTATTAGCTGCTGAGATGTTTAAGAAGGTGGGCAAAACAGCTGAGTTATTTGCCAAAAAGCAGGTTACAGCAGCAAGTTGACAGGAGGTTTAGATTATAATGTTGATAAAGCTCCTCAGCCTCTCCTGCTTGATTTGCGTCCTGAGTAGAGGGAAAATCCAGCTATGCCACATTGTCTGAAGAACACAAATGAAAGAAAATAAGATTATTGAATTGCTGAGCCTGGCAAATTCCCCCAAGCCCTGTAGAATAATGTATTTTAGCAATGTTGTACAGTTTATAAAGGTCAGTTTGCACTTCAATTACAAAAGTAGGTTTAAAGGTTGTAAAGGACACAGGAAAAAAATGGTGATTTCTTTTTTCTTTTCTGTTGTAATTACCTCTTGGAATGCTGATAAAATTTCAGACTCATTTGTAAAAAGATTTTGCAGTACTATAGCAACAGGCATTTTAAAAGCCTCAGTGGAAATGCTGAAAATGTAGGTCCTAGTTTTATTTCTCCATTTTGCAGCTGGACAAAATAAGCCTTGTGAATTTTTAAGGTTTTACACTGAATTAATCACAAAGTTTGGAAACAGTCTTGTTTAATCAAGGAAAGGTTCAATCAAATAGCAAATCGTGTTTAATTAAAAAGAAGCTGCTTTTTCTTTTTTTTTTTTTCACCAGCATTCTGGTTGTTAATCTTCTTTATTGAATATGATTTCACACAGAGATGGGAGTGCAGGGTCTTTGCACCCTGGTTAAATCTAGAGCGGAGTGGGATGACAAGAGAAAAAGTTTCCGGCAATGAGTAAATGACCAGGAAAAAGAATAACCTTTTTTATCCTGTGTAGATATGATTGGATTAGGCTAAGGAATGTTAGTTTTAAATAGGTGAGTAGATGGCTGTGCATTTTACCCAGACAACCCCTTAGCATGGATGACAGCCATGCTGTATCTCCAGACGTGCCTCTTCTTTCTCTTGGCCATGCCTGAGTGACCAAGCTGCTAACAAGCCATAAAAAGAGAGTCACGGGGTAAAAGTTATTACATTAGGGGACCAGACCATGCTAATTATGGCACTGAAAACTGAATTTGAGGGGATCCAGCTAAGTTACTGCATTTCATGGGCTGGTAGAGGAAGATTTTTTTTTTCCTCTCACACCAGCTGAGGAAAGCTCCCTCCCTTGACACATGTGCTGCAGTCGATTTTATGTGTGTCTTCATTCAACCAATTATGCCCGAGAGATGGACGATTAAAAAAGCATCTGTTTTTACGGCAGGAGCACTGCTGCCTTTGGCATTTTACGCTCCATAGCAGTTTTCTACGTAGGGAAGGAAGATAACGGAGGGAAAATGGGGTCATAAGGAAATAAAAATTACAAAACAAAAAGAAGAAAATTTGGAAGATGTTCTGCTAAAAGCTGTCAGCTATCTGTGTGCCTCCTGAGCTGCCTGGCTTTGCTTAAGCAGCAAAGTGTTTGACAAATGGATTGACAAGAGAGTTAATGGGAAGCTGGTCTCTGCAGTCTGCCGCTGATGCTCTCAGGTTGAGTGGCTGGGTCGTGGCCCTGGAAATACTCTTGGACATCTGACTGGGCACATCTCACCCGTAACAGTTCCTGCAACAGGCGTACAGCCTCTGAGAAGAGTCAGGATGCTTCTGCCTGTTCTATTTCTGGCAAAACAAGAGGTGCATGGATGGATGGATGGATGGATGGATGGATGATTTGGGTGGAGGTGATGGACTTCAGGACTGTGGCTTCTCCCTACCCTAACTTGTAGGAAGTGCCACATGGCTCATTGCTGTGGGAGGAGGGAGAAGCTGAAAGCCATAGGGTAATATTTGTCACGTGTTTCCACATATCAAAACTGCTTTGATTGGGAGGCTGGTACATGAGCTAGTTTGATGCCAGGAAGTGACCTTGGCTTTGACAACTGACTCTAAGGAAAAGCCACCTGTTTCCTATAACACAGCTCTTCCTGCTGTAGTTTCTTCTGATTGGCAGCTGTGGATGTTTGGATCACATCTTTTCCCAAATCTAAGCTCACTTGCAGACCAAACCTGGAGAATGTGGGAGATGGGATGTAATGTTGTAACCCACTAATCACAGTAACGCTCACAGAGACACTGTGTTAGAGAAATGTGTTCCAAGCACACGTCATGTATGCTGTTTAGTGCTTATTAGTCACAGCCAAGGAAACATCAGCTCTATTCTTCCTAATTTTTATGATGCCACTGGGGCTCGGTTTCTTTCTGCTCAAGCAATGTAACCAACGAGCAGCGTTTTAGCATTTCACTGTTATTTTTTCGAAGTATACAACTATAGATAAATAGTGTATTTAAGTGTATATATGTCTATGTACGCTTTACATAAACATGGAAACCACTTCATTAGCTCTAGATAACAATCATTTGTGTTGTGTTTCCAAATGTCTTGCGTGTTGGCATGAAAAATGTCTATCTGTCAGCCAGACACATGAATTGAGACATTGGAAGGAGATGAAATGGGAAAACAAACAAACAAAAACACCAACACCACCCCCTCAAAAAATCCCCGAAAAAAACAAAAAAGGATGTGTGTGTGTGTCGGATTTTGGATTTTCATTTATCTAAACCCTCATTCAGCAGCTGACAGTTAAGGGACACAGTTCTGTGGCCAACAATTGCAATGCCTCATCCTGCTGCAATAGTTTCTGCTGCCACCGAAGTTTCCTCCTGCTCCACCTTGCAATATGCAGGTAACATCTGTAAGAATAAGAGCAGTGATCACTTCATGTGGATAATCAGGATATACAGTCATAGAATCATAGACCTCCTCTCCCCTTCCAAATGTGTAAAACTCAGTAAATAGTGAATATTTAAGTATTCGGGTCTTCTCTCTTTCAAGACTTCTGACCCTTTAGAAATGAAATGAGTATGTACAGTACTCTTCGCACACTTGTCAACCAGCAGGATGATGGATAAAGAGGAGAAAAGAGATGCTCATGCTTGACAGCAATGCTTATATCCTGCTAAAAGCAAAACACATTATATTTGCTTGTGAAGATGTTCCTTAATCCAGCTGCTACATCACAGAGTGATTGTGCAGCTCGTAGCAAGCCAGAGCATCTTTTATTGAAGTTGTCCAGATTTCCTTCTCAGAGAAAGTACATTTTCCCTAGACTGGCCTGAGCAATTTTTGTAATCTATCCATCCAAATAATAGACATAAAACCACACGTGCACCTGCTCCCTTTACTGCATCCAGCAGCGGCTGCAAGATAGAAAGTGCTGGGAAGATCTAGTTTATGCATGAGCTGCTGTGCCTGCTCAGCAAAAGGAGGTTATTCCTGTGCAGATGGGCAGTGTTACTGAAAAGTGCACCTTGGTGGCCCTGCCTCTCTAGCCTCTTTGCTCGGTGTTTCATGGGACTCAAGGCCAACACAAGTACCCTTGAGCAAAGTAATTTATTCCTGTGTAATTGCATGGAGCATAATTCTCTTGTTTAGAGGTTTGATGCTCGTGGGGAATTTTGTCTTGGACTGTGTTCAAATTGATCTTTTTCCTAGATTTTGGGAGGGAATAATCAAGTTCAAGTCGTAAGTCTTTGTTGGCTCAGCTCTAACTTTGTACTTTTTCTAAAGCATTAAGAAATTATTCAGGGCTGATTAGGGTAAAAAAAAAAAAATATAAAAGCGATGACGATAAAGAGGTGGGCCAGAGAGCTGTTTTCTCTGTTGTATAATTCAGAATGCTCTGAATAGTTCACCAGAAGTGGTCCTTGCTGGGTTGTAGCCAAATCTGCTGCTTTTGCATGTTGATTAACACCCGAGTAGGAGTACTTACGGAGTCAGATGGAGCTCACTGGGAGCCAGAATATACCCTAAACCCATTAGGGTATAGCAACTTGCTCTCCCCATACCCTGCAAAAAGGAAATGGGGCAAGAAGGAGTATAAGCAGACAAACTACCAGCTTTGTGATGCTTTATATGTGAATATTGCCTCAGAAAGGAGACTTCACTTGAGCCTCCCCTGAGAGGCTCTGCTTTCTGATGTGCCATTCCTCACTGAGGTTTGTCTGTACAAACAGTGTCTTATTAACATCAGTATGAGCTGTTGGACCTATCAAGAAAACGAGGTAGCTTAATAAATGATGATACAGGCAGCATTTTATTCATAAATGATGGAGCGGATGGAGGCACAAAGAGGAGAGCAGGAGCTGAAGGAGACATTGAATCTGGCATTTGTAGAGTGGGAAAATCATCAGCGTGAGGGGGAGCTGGAACATGATGGACTGTTTATTGTGAGAGAGGAGAGATTTATGACAAGCATGTGAATGGCTCACAGTTCTCCCCATCACCTCCTGTTTTCATGGAGGAATAGAGTTTCTAGCTGAAATCAAAGTTTGCCTAAGCAAGAACAAAACAGTGTTCACAGCAACCAGAAAAAAAAAAATAACGTAAGTAAAGAACTTCATATTACATTTAAAACTATATTTGGCACAGTGTAAACTGATTGTAAAATTGCAAAGATGCCTAGAAAACACAACCCCTGAATAATTCCTCGGTGAAATGAAGAACAGGATTGACTTCAAAAGAATGCTACACAAAATAAAGCGGAATAAAATACAGAAAGCTGACTCCATCCTTTCATATGTACCCATAAGCATTCATGTTTGGTTTTTTCGTGCTCTTCTCTCCCTCATCAGCTGGCTGAGCAAAAATCGCTCCTGTTCTTCACGAACTTTCTTGCTTTATGCCAATACGGTTGCATAGCTTTTACAGCCCAATGCCTTCCACCTTGGCAGATGCTGTAGCAGCTTGTGTGCTGATCTACCAGCCTTATCATTTGTACCCTGTACATCATTATTTATTATACTTGTGAATTTGCTTTATTTTCTTGTGCACCCTTTTCGATGGTTTTCTGACCCAAAGTTCTAATACAGTCCCAGTCGTGTCTTACAGATTTCTTAATTAAATGCTGATTTCATAGATGCATTAGTTACCTGTCACCACCGATGACTAGTTTTATAAATGGTTCACTTAACTAAAGCTTTAAGATCTGATTAAAACATATAGGTAGGTGTCTGCTCACCTGTTGTTTTTTTTTTTTCCCTGGGGTTTGTATGGGTCTATTTGTACAGATTAGTGAGGTGGTTCTGTATTTAAAGGGGTGCTGCTCAGCCTATCAATGTCAGAGGAGTTGGGAAAGGCGTACACTGTTTGGAATGAGTTGTATTTTTCTTCACTTGTGGGTTAGGGGGTTTTTTATGGGTTTTTTTAGGACTGGAGTAATGTTTAATCCAATTTACTTGTCACAGCTGTGATTACTCAGTGTGGGAAACAACAATGAACAGATTAATTTTAATCCTTTTTTAACCATTTTCCCTTCTTTAGTTTTGTGCTGTTAACACATGGCTGCAGAGTCTGACTTAACTCTGACTTTTGAAATCTAGATTAGTGAGAATAAGGACAAAGAGGAAAAAATATGCAATCTTTTCTGTTTAGTTACGAAGTCTGCAGACTGGCCTTAAGGCCATCCCAGCCTCCGTTTTATTCAGGGGAGAGGTGTTAAAAAAATATTCTGTACCTCTACGGTACTGGAAGGTAGTAAAGCAATTCCTCTCTGGAATCGCTTAAACTTGATGCTTTAGTGTATATCCCAGAATGATTTTATTATTAAACCGTTTGTAATGTCTTAAAAATGACACCGATTCACTGCAAAATCTGACACTGATTTGGACTTTAAGCTTTTAGATGATGTTGAAACCTCCCTTTTCAAATATCATGGACAACAGTCCGTGTTATTTTAGCCGTTCACTCTCCAAGCACCTTTATAAGTAAAAAACAGGAATGCATGGACATGTGAAGCTTGTTGTCCCTTCATCTGCTGATTCCCAGCCTCCAACTTTGAGCTCTTTGCCTCCTGGCCAGAAAGCTGTACTTTGTTTTCAGTAGTATTGGTGTACGTTGGCCAAGAGGACCCTGCTGGACTTTGCATGGGCAGAGACGCCACAGGTGGGAGTTTGGTGCGTGTTGCTACACGCTCTAGCAGCGATGTGCATCGTGGGTGTGCAGCACTCCTTCATGTGGTAATTAATTAGGGGATGCCTGATTTAAACATGCTAAAAAAGGCCTGCTGTCGTTTATTTGCTTGTTTATTTGGGGACTTCATTCATTTGTTTACTTTGACAAATAACCTGACTAATTTGAAAAGGTGCACTGCAAAAAGCCTGTGTGGCTACAGTCTTCTCGGGCGTCCCTGCCCCACCATAGGTCTCTGCTAGTCCTCAGATAAACTACTGACAAATAAATGGACAAATAGTTTGTTGTGTAAATTTATATTTAAAACAAAACAAAACAAACCCAAAGAATGTTTAAACTCAGATAAATTATGTAATAACATGGCAAGAAATATTCTATAAAAATAGATTGGGTCTACCCTTAAGCCTGGTGAAGTAGCTGAGCTTAAACATGGTCTTTGACTCTAGTCCTTGGCTGAAGTGATTGTTTCTGGGTGAAATATTGCAAGTAAAGGTCAAAGTCTAAAATAATTCATCGTGGCCTGAGCATTTGTTTTTGGCACATATCTAAATTTATCTCTATATGGCCTTCATCACAGTAATGTCCAAACTCATGGTATTTATTGTGGTTTTAGTCAGCAGTCCTTTGAATATCAAAATAAGGTACGTAGAATTCCTACAGTGTTTACTTCTTTGGGACAGCAGCTGTGCTAGAAACAGTTGTAATAGTCATAAGAATGAGAAAGATTGCTGGGAGGTATTTTATTCACTGTCAGAATCAGTATTTCACTTTCAAAACAGGGCTGTGTCTCTCAGGTCAGCACTACAGTCCAGGGACTGAGGATGTAGCAGAATACATCAAACCCATCAATTTTCATGGCAGTGTGTTCCTGGCACTTTCCGGTGACCCCCACCTTGCAAGGTGCAGTTTGTTATTCCTCGAACCTTGTTGGGGCAAAAGGGAGCAAACCTTCTGTATGGAGCCATGGTTTTATTGATTTAACAGTCTGATTGCCCAAGCTACCTAATAAATACAGAAAGGTTCATTAAGAATACAGTTATAATTGTTATTACAGGTGCTTTTGTCCTATTGGTTCCCAGATATTCAGGTTATCTGTTGCCTTTTGTCTCTCTAAAGTTGTCTGTCTGCTGTTGTGACTGTTGATGAAACGTGGTGAGCTGTGTTTACAGACTAGGATGTCTGGTACCATCTCATGTTTGCTCATGTCCATACCTCATTTTGCTCTAGAGTCACAGACAGAATAACTACTTGTTATTACAATCCACTGACACTGAACTAGAACAAATTTGGGCAGTGGCAATTGTCCAGACAATTGTTATTGCAGCTAAAATAAGCTCCGACGAGCTCAGTCAAGACGAGCTCAGTCAAGACCTTGAGACCCTGCACTGTCAGGGCAGTCCAAAGCCTGTGGCTTTCACTAAATAATGGCAAAATCATGTTTACCCACTACTTTTCTAGTCACACCAGCAAGCAGAAACAGCAAATGCTGGTGTGACTAATAAATTGCGACCTGTTTGTTCACAGCTCATGAGCAAATCACGATAACCAGGATTATCCCAGAAAACAGAATTAAGGCTGATTTTGAGACAATAGTTAAGGTCACTATAATAAATGACACTATATTATGCCCAGTCCTTCCAGATTTTGGAACTGATTTTCAAGCATGGAATGAGTGAACAATGTGTCACTAATTAGAAATGTCTTGTGAGAACCAGGGATTATAATTCTAGAGAAAAAGTGCTGAGAACTTGCATTGTTTAATTAAGGCCAGAATATTTTTTTTAATTATTTGGGGTGGAGGCAATGCTCATCATTTTTGCATACCTGAGAGATTTCAGATTATTCCCACTAAAAATAAGTATATCAAAGAAAAACTGCTTTTCATCCTGCCTCTTATGTTTTCACTGTATCAGCGGGATATAGATATGGCCTCAGTCTGGACTAGTGATGATGGAAAGATGAGATGTAAACCTTGGTGACTACTCATGGTTACAAAGCATAGCTTGAACCTGACTTATCTGTGTTCTGTTCATATTTATGTCATTTAAACTATGTGACTTGAACGTGGTGTGAGGGCAGAGGGAGGGAAGAAGGAAGTGGGGAGGGACAAGATAGGGCAGGAGATGGATGCTGTGTGCCGATTTTCCTGCATGAGAGCCAGGCCTTCATGAATGAGTTGAACTGGGATATTTGACTGATAACTGCTTGTAGTTTAGCAACCAGTCCCATTTGCTCTTGTGAATGATGCATAGGGATGGTTGTAAAGCCCTGAAGAAGATTGCGTGTCTTTGAATCTGGCCTTACATCAAGCTGGGAGTTGGACCAAATGATCAGCAGTGGTCCCATCCAACCTAAATTATTCTGTGAGCCTAAGATAAAGTGTCAAATACTGGTATTTTCCTATGCGGTCATATCTTATGCCCATACACATGGACAACTCTGTTCCAGAGAAGCTCTCTCACATCAGGTTTGATGAGATCACCTTAATAAAAGATTTCCTTGACCAAAGGGTTATGTTGATTTGAGGTATAGAACTGAAGTTGCATCCTTGAAGAACATGAAGTTGGGTGATTAGAGATTATTTAACACTTCTAACTTTAATCTTTGCAAATCTGTCCAGTCCTCATGAATAATTAAAATGCCTCATCACCACATTGTCTAACCCTTGTTAAAATTCTCAAACTGTATGAACGAGGTTTGAGAAAGTGGTTGAAGCACATGGATTAAGTTGGTTTCAATGACAAATTTTGCTCCACACTTACCTAGACCATGTGGTTAGGATGGGTTTTAAAATAGTTTGGCCATTTTTTCTTGAGCATAATGGGGACATTGGTGACATTTAGAGGAATCATGCAAAGTTCTAGTGCTGCACATGGTGAGCCTAGGGTACAAACTGCTTGAAGGTGGACTATTACAGCATACTTGGGAACAATGTCGTGTGCAATTCTAATACAAGTTTAGTCTTGTTTGTCCTCACCCTTTTGTTGTGGATTCAGCTTCGTGCTTTTGTGTGGTTTGTCCCACCTTCCACCACTGGGTTTTGCCTTTGCCTCCAGAAATGACAAGTAGACGTAAGATGATGGAGATGATTGATAGGGGGATTTGGGCTACAGACTCTCTCACACACACAGCTTCTCATTCATCCCTGTTTTAATTTAGTGTCTGACTCCCTTTATTCTCCCAGACAGCTCCCCACAGAAGAAGAAGAAGAAGAGTCTGTTCTCGTCCTTTCTGCTGTCACCATCAGCTGATGTTTGATTGGAGAGGTTTTTGGTATGGTTCTTTTGGGAGTCTTCTGGAGTTCCTTTCATTTTTTGATGCTTCTTCCAATTCCTCCTGTATTTCTTGATGTACTCCAAAGGATCTTTCAGTGTTCTCCCCTGGGACTTTTGATTGCCCTGGCACTGAACTAAACTATTAGGAAGTTATTAAACTAATGGGTGTTAAAACATTTTGTCTTTCTCTGCCTGGCAGGGTGGTATTCGAACTCTGTATAATCATCTACACACACTGAATCGTGAATTTCATATAAAAATATAATTTGTGAGTTAGACTTTCTCTGTCACATACATTAAACTAATGCTTGCGGCTCATTACTTGTCTGAGGACATTCTGGGTGGCGATCAATCACTTTGGGATGCAAACGGGTTTGTGACGAGTGACCTCCATAAGCCAGTCTTTGAGGGATATGAGAGGAGAAGGTTTTTCCTCTCCAGGGGCTCTTTGAAATCAAAGTGTGAGCTAATGCAATGCCAGGCTACATGTATTCACAAAAGACAAATAGGATGGCATTGATCTCTGAAGAGAAGAGAATAGGGACACTTCTGAGATCCAAAGAGTCTCTTTGGCTTTTTCCATGAAGAAATGTCTCTTGGTGAAATCACAGACTGATAAAAGCCATCTCCAAGCATGTGAATGTTGAGTAGCACCTGAAACAAGCCCTGTAGGCTGACTGTAGTTCCTCATGGAGTAAAGCGTGTTTAATGTGAGAGGGGGTGATGAGGATCCATCCTCTGAGGATTTAACATGCTCAGAGTGATGAATACAGCAATTAAAATCAACAGAGCTAAAGAAACCCATCATGACTGCCTGAGCAACTAGATGTATCTATGCTCCCTTATCCACCACCTCTCACCATCTCCCACTTCCTTGAAGGTTGTGAGATGTCATGGGTGGACAAGAGGCCATAGATTCTGTGGCTCAACTGAAATGCCAAGATTTTGTGACCTTGACTGTCTTTCAGAGATGAAATACGGGTTCCTCAGCACACAGTGCCCCTTCTCTCCCCTTCATGCATGGATGGGTTGTGTTGTCCTATGCAGAGTGAACACAGGAGAAGGATGTGAGGGGAACCTGTCAGTTTTGCAAATAAGCTCCCTCTGCAGAGCCTTAGATTAGAAGCTTTTCTTTATATGTTCATTTTCTTGTATTATCAGAAAGGCAAAGAAGAGTCCTGATGCTTGTGTGCATGAGCTGCCTGAATGCTGGGTTTGCAAAGCAAGTCAGAGAAGCAGTACTTCGTGCGGAGTGTGTGGGGGTATAAAAAAGGAGGAGGAGGAGTACTGTGGTAGCAGACCAGGCTTAAGTTTCTCCTTGTAAAGGCATGTATTTCAGTACTGTGCTCTTCAGCAGACTAAAGCTTGTGTTGCTTTCATTGGGCTTGTAGATAGAGTTAGGATCTTTTATTAGACCAAGTGTTAGAGTTGAAAAAATAGATGTTCTTTCTTCAGATGTACAAGACCTGTCTTGTAGGGCTAAAGCTTCTTTCAGTTCTGTCACTTGTTTTGATAAAAGATTGTAGAATCATGGAATGCTTTGGGTTGGAAGGGATTTTGAAGGTCATCTAGTTCCACCCCCTCCACCACGGGCAGGGACACCTTCCACTAGATGGGATTACTCAAAGCCCCATCCAACCTGGCCTTGAACACTGCCAGGGATGGGGCATCCACAGCTTCTTTGGGCAACAATTTATTACTTCTGCCTAAAAATGTTGCCTTATGTGTGTTCTCAGACCGTCACAACCGCAGCAAATTACTACTTGTTACCTTTAGAAAGGAGATTATCTGGATTACTCTAGGAGAAGAACCTCTTATTTTCTGCAAGTGTTCGGGGCTGTTGTGTTTCCTGGGTGGGACGGTATTGCAGTTTCGCTGTGGCTGCAGAAGATCCTTTTCAGAAACTTCTGCTTCCAAAGTGCTCTGCAAAAATACCCTTCATATGAAATGCAACTTATAGGATGGAAAATCTAAGGGATGTTTTAGATTTTAAAGCTGTAAGCATGTCAGCTGAAGTATTGCATGCCTCTCTTCTCTGGGGCTAGGTGGTTAAAGCCAAGAAGAGGAGTAGGACAATAAGTTACTTAGGGGCATATATTATCTCAGGGAGGACAAAAGATTGTCTTGTTAAATGGCAGTGGGAAAAAATAACAGCTAATCTTTGCTCTGTTGAGTAGAGACAGCTAAGGTATGTTTACAGGGAGTGGTGACAAGTATAATAACCAGTTACAGCACACTCCCAGGTATGAGTCCCTTAGTCTAACGTCAGCAACTTTCTTATTAAATGGTGGAAGAAATTATACTAACCATAGGATGTCATAATACAAATTTCATGCAGTACTCCCTTCCCTTCCCTTCCCTTCCCTTCCCTTCCCTTCCCTTCCCTTCCCTTCCCTTCCCTTCCCTTCCCTTCCCTTCCCTTCCTCTTACCCTTACTCTTCCCCTTCTCCTAACCCTTCCCCTTCTCCTAACCCTTCCCCTTCTCCTAACCCTTCCCCTTCCCTTCCCTTCCTCTTACCCTTACCCTTCCCCTTCTCCTAACCCTTCCCCTTCCGCTTCCTCTTCCCCTTCCGCTTCCTCTTCCCATTCCCCTTCCTCTTCCCCTTCCGCTTCCTCTTCCCCTTCCGCTTCCTCTTCCCGTTCCCCTTCCTCTTCCCATTCCCCTCCCCCCTTTCCCTGAAAGCACAACCAATGCTGCTGCTCCAGGACTTGTCCGGACGCTCTCCATCTCATTTAATAGCCAGCATAAATGTCTAAAATCTGTCCTAACTCTCCTTAAGCACCATCTGATGGGAGACGCAAATTAGTAACCTTAAATTTGTCCTCGAATTGAGCAGCAAATTGCTGGCTAAAGGCTCTCTCTGTGGATTAGCAGGTTAGGAGCATTAGCACTAATGTGCATCTACACACCCGGCCCCAGCAGTGAGCAGAGGTGGTGCTTACGTGGGTGATGATTGCCAGCATAAAAGGAAGAGTAGATGACACAAGAGCTTGTTTTGCAGCTAGCAAATCTTGGAGGGTTGGGGAGGTGGCAAAAGAAGGAAAACAGCATTGAAGCTGTATTTGGAAATGTGGAGGAACTGCAAGGTTTTGGGTTTGGTAGCTTATATTTCCTTATGTTCTTGAAAGAATGTCTTCCAACCAAGTTTTGGCACAATTCAGAAGAAGTTCAGGGCTCTGTTTCACGTTCACTTCCGACTAGCTGTGGCAGCTGAAGACATCGGTGCCATATATCTCCTTTGTCTCATGCTGGGGTCAAAGCTGGCAGAGGAAAATGTTTTTGCCATTGTTGCAGTTCACCACACGACTTTTTAGCATGAACACATTTAGTTTAATTGTGTCTTTTACCTGAATCCTGGAGGTACTTCTCTCTCTCTCACCACCAGTGACCTTCCACCAGAGTGTGCAGGGGACAGGTAGGACCATGAACACTATGAACTTTTGGAATTGGTCAGTCTAGTTTGTTCATCAGGCTCCCCCTGTTGACTTCCATTTTCCTATAAAATATTCTGTTTACCTGCTGACATTTTAGCTTTTGGGGAGATTCCACGGGTAGTATTTGCTTGGTTTGTGTAAGGACGTCAAAACATGAAGATTCTCTAAAATACTGTATATGCTCAAAAAGGCAACCTGTAAAAAAAGTCCAACAGAGATGTTCTTTATCTTCATTCTGTGGGGGATTGAGAAACCCTACTGATGTTGCCAAAGCTATTTTAAGCTCTGAGAACACAATACATTTGAAAGTTTAATTGCTTGCTGAATAATGTAAGCTGTCAAAATAAATACTCAAGGTCTTGCATAAGGGAGAACATTAAAAAAATGAAAAAGACAACGCAGAAATGTGAAGTCAATGAGAAGTGGAATCAGAATTTACCCCAGCGATAGCAGTACCTTTATTTCTGCAGTCAGTAATTGCAGCAACAAAGAGCCAGCAAAGGTTTCAGGCCTAATAGTCTTTATTTTCTGAAGTATTTAGAAATCTGCTGGCTGGCTCCCATATGTGTAACTGCTCGGTGATAACCTCCCTTTCCCAAAGCTGACAGGGACACAAGCTGCCTCTTCTCCTGGCTGACCAGAAGGAACGGTTAAGCTCCATTACGCAGATGATAAAAGCTCTCACCTCGCAGGATGCAGAAGAAAAGCAACTGGAAGCGTAACCATGGAAGCACTTGGACGGACAGGAGACTTTGGGCCACAGACCTTGCCAGAGAGGCAGCTTGTAAAGAAACTGATGTCTGGTTTAGTGTTGGTTGGGAATTTTTTCTCATTTATGGCACTTGAGGGAAGGTCTTTTGTGCATGTTCTTTCTAAAGAAGCAGGATTGCATCAGCAGCATACCAGCTCCTGAAACAATTTCTTTTCAGTAGGCAGAAAGAAGAAAAACTCTCCCTGTCCCTTCAAAATCCAGGGAAATTGATGGGTTATTTTTTGGCAGGCCACTCCAATTTAGGCAGAGGTCGGTGAGGAAGCATAACAAAGTTGTCAAGGGTTGATGCTCTCAGCTCTAATGGGAAGCTGAGCTCAGAAACGCTCAGCAAGAAACATGGAATAAATAAAGAGGTTTTACCTCTTGTTGTTCTGCAAATGGATTTTAATACCAAAGGTTTTGAGTGACGTTAATTAAGACTCTTCAATTCCTTTAATTAAGCTGTATCTGTGGGTTGGGCTGGTGGTCCATAATAATAGCACTTTCTAACAGTGTGTTGTGCACAATGAGATGTGTTGTTTTCTCACGTCCCATTGCTGCCAATAGCAGACACTTCCACTTATCTCATTAGTACCAGGAATGATACTCGAGTGTGGAGGGGACAAAGTGCCATATGCTCCTCTCTGACTGCTGCAGGTGAAGATGTGCTACTGAGGTGTCAAGTCCTTGACACTTTTGTAGGCAGCAGATGATTTCTGTGAAACTGAGCACTCGTGGAGGATGTTCAGCCGCTCACATGCCTGGGAAGAGTCATTTAGAGGCTGTGAGGGCATTTGGCCCTCACGGTGCATTACGCATCAGCAGTCCGGTATAGCTTGTACAGCAAGTGCAGTGCCCCGGTGTATTCCTCTCACATTCAGGGAGAATTATCTCTTAACTGAATGTCATGGTACTTATTCATAAGTGTAATTATAAGTAAGTAATTTGTATGTAATTATATTGTTCAGGGCTGAAATTAAGGAAACTTGTTGGGTTCTGATTTCGTGCGGGTTTTTCTGTTTTTTTTTTTTTTTTAATCCAAATGAATTGATGGTTGTCTATTTCAAAGAGCAGCTAGGAAAGGTTTGCACTGACTATTTCTTTCAGTCCTGGCAGGTACGTGACTGCTTGTGTGTGCTGAAGCCTTCCAGCCAAAGGGCTTCCTCTGCATTTCTCTTCCTCTCCTAATATCACGTCTTTCCCTCCTCAAGTCCCACAGGGAAACCCAGGTAAACCTCATTGATGAAGAGCACTGTGAGGCTGGGACAGGGGCTATCAAGAGTCTACCTGGTTATGTACGGACCACATGGGAGGTATTCCTTCCGCTCATTGCCTAGGTGTGCAAGATGGGGTCTGGCTGGCATATAGTGTGTTTCTTCTGGCTTATACAGCCTCTGTCACTTTTCGAGGAAGAGGTGACTCAAAGGAATATGATAAATGCCCAGGTCTCACTCTGATGAAGAACTAAATGCTCCCTCAGCTAAATGTCGCCTAAACCCATCATCTGTATTTCCCAAATCTCTCTGCCTCTTCTCCCCCAGTACACAGACACATACACCCAAGAGGAGTTTTTCTCCATGGTCTACTGAGTTTCAGAGGCAGGATAAGAGCTGTAACAGCTCTCTGCAAAGTTAACGGGAATCAAACCCAAGCATTTCTAATGGGTTTTCTCTGTGTTTGTTATCAGGCCTGATTCTAATAAGTGATTTCACTAGTCAGCACTAAGTGCCTGTAAAAATATTTCTACTAAAATACAGAGCTGGCACAAAGATAAGTGAAGATACTGCGGAGGCTGAAGATACACGGTGTTAGGCTGAGCCCTTTCTAGCAGCATGTTTCTGTACAGCCGAACACAAAGTTATTGCTAAGAGAAAGCAATATGAACCGTGCTTATAAAACAGGGATGCATGTTGCAAAGCAGAGGCCTGATGCGGGTTAAGGAACTTTTACAAGCAGTGTTCACCATTTTAAAGGATTGTGGTGAAACTATATAAAAGGATCCAAAGCAAACACAAGAAATAATTGAGATCTGGTGGGGGTGGG
>NW_010411088.1:116504-119528 GCF_000710305.1 Buceros rhinoceros silvestris | reverse complement strand
TGGTCCCCACAGGCATTCCCGCTTCTCCCTTGCAGCCTTTCTTAGACGGGGAGGGGGATGAAGAAGGTCTCGGCCGGCAGAGCGGCCCGTTGAGGCCCAGCTCGGAGGACCCGTTCCTTCGTGTGAGGAAAAGGGCTCAGATTCCCCGTGATAAGGGAGTGAGTGGAGTGGGATCTTTCCTGCTGCTCCTCCTCCTCTTCTTGGGAGAATCTCTGCTACTAGCCTTTCAAAAGCAGTTTTGCCCCGAAAACCATGTTACGCCTTCACATGGACTCGTAGTTGTAGGACTGTGTTTTCATACAGTTCGAGTCCCTTTGGGGAAGGGGCTTTTCTGAGGCAGTGTTTGATCTTGGATTAGGACAGAGAGGCAGATCGTGTAGAAACAGACCTGTGTGTTAGGATTCCTTCGTCCTCCTTCCTTAATACTGACGGCTGTGTAGGTATCCCAGGTCGAACATTTTGGCTTTAGAAAGGACAGCAGCAAGTGCTGAAACTTTGGGAATGAAAGTTCTAGGGTCTGCGCTGAATAGTGCTTTTCCCCATCTTCTCCAGCAAGACCTGACTACAAGGAAAATTGTTGTACCTTTTCTTTCTTCATTTTAAATTTCTGGGAACAGCTGGGCTTTCCTGTGCTGTGCTACCCCAGCTAATAAGCTGGCTGGCTCAAGTCTGAGCTGGCTCTGCAAGCTCGTTCACTTGGCCCCAGACCATAGCTCATCTGCAGCTGGCTTATTCCTACCAGCTGCTGGTGTGTGGGGTGATAGTAGGAGAGTGATTGGGAAATATTTATGTTTCTTCAGCCAGGTGCGAGGGAATTCCTCTCCTACTTCCGCTATATATGGTATTGATCCCTGGTGGAGGTGATGCATAGTTAATCCTCACCTTTTGTATGAGTACCTGAGTATCCTCAACTGTGTTTGCAGCATTCTCTTGGCTGGGGCACAGCTGCTGCTTGGGCTCAGTATACATAAGTACTAGGCATGGCGTGGAGAGATAGTATGTAACTTGGATTACTGTATGCTCAGCTTTTGTGCGCTTCTAAGCAGAAAATGCACAAGCATCGATGTTTAAGCAATAGTTTAGTGTATGTTGGTGTCTGTCTTGCCACATGCATCTGTGTGGTTCACAGTTACATGCAGTTGGTGTCACTTTAAAAATGATAATTCTTGTTCAGCATGTTTAGTGCCTGTCCAGTGCACAGCCTGTCTTGGGTGTGATAAATGCATCTGTGTTCTGGACAAACAAAATAACCAGGGCCAGAAGGAGGGATGGGGAGCTATGCATAAGCTCATGTGAACTCCGAGTATGAAAAATTCTTCTGAAGTAGTGTGAAAATCCAAGTAGCCTGGAAGGAAGGGGTATTGCAGTGTTCAGAAAAAGCTAACAAATTAGTGATGTTTCTAGACTGAAAAGAGCTTTAAAAAAGCTTAGGGACTGTCATAAACGACCTAATGCCAGCTCTTTGAGGGAGCAGAATTCAAGCCAGCTGAAGTAATTTGGTTGAAATGCTGCAACAGTGTTCTATGGACAGGTAAAAGAGCTTTTTAAACTGATTCTGAGGAAGGTATCAGCCAGCAGCTTGATCTGTCCTTTTGCTGGCAATGCAGGAAGCATATGTAAAGAAAAGCAAGTCAGTTGCTGCGCCTTTTAGTGTGTTGTTAAAGTGATCAGTTGTGTTCCAAATATAAAACTCTTGTTACTGCTGTAACGAAGTATTGTGGGATTTTTCACTGCTTTGGCAGAGCTTGTGAATTCAATCATAAACTGGATCTTTCACTGTAAACGGAGCACGCTTGATTGAGATCTAGGGGTTAGTGTTTTTTCAGTCCTTTGCAAAGTATGTGTAGCACTTAAATAATTTCAGGGATGTGTGGTTCTTTTGGGTTTTTTCCACTGAGAGGAATGGCTTAAAAAGATTGTTAAAACCCAGAAACTCATGAGGCAGAAGCCCTTCACATTCCTAGTACGTCTGCTATTGTCATTACAGGCTTCCTTCTGAAAATGGCGGTGTAAACTGCTGACAGAAAGGGATGTTGTCTTATCAGATACTCACCGTTTGTGGTGAGTTTGCTCAGAGAGATTCTGTTGGTGAAGACTTGTTGCTGCCAAGATTTGGGATATTTTAACTGGCATTGGGTATCTTACATATGATACTTAGAATATATATGTATGTGTCTGTGTTCTCTACACCTGCACTGTGATGTGTACTTCTCCACCATGTTCTCTGTGTATTGCAGAGTGCTGGACATGGTGTCATTCTGCTGTCAGAGATACACCAGTATAGGATAGCCGCCTGGAAGTGACATTTGTCATTTGGAAATCTCTCCCCTCTCTGAAAATGGTTAAACTTAACTGTAAAAGTACTTAATTAGTCTCTTTGGAAAGTCATATGTGTTGTTTTCCATGCTATGTGCCAGCCTGTATTGATAATATGTGAGAAGCACTGAGCTGGCATTTGGAAAATTAACAGTATTGGAAAATACATTGCATCAGCTTTTAAAGTTTGGGAATCTCGATAATGGATGCAGGATATGTTACTCGTTTATGTAACGTGTTTAATTATATTCCCCTCTCTAGATAACAGACTGGACTTACTTATTTTCTCTGCAGAATATGTTTTCTCCTCTGTTTTCTCTGTAATAACATTTTCACCGAGGCATAGAATAGCATGGAAACCATTTGAGAGCAGATGTCCAAGTATAAAGTTACCTCCACACTTTTCTTGATTCTATGTATTTGCTTTAGAAGGGGTTTTATTGGCTGCTGGTCCTTTCTAAATCTCTATGAAAGCTTCAGTCTAGACAAATGAATCTTCTATGAGCTCTCTTGAAAGCTCAGCCCTTTACTTAAGTGAGTTTTTTCTCACATGTAATATCCTTTAATTTTTGTGATGTTTTCACTCAACACTCCAAATGTTGTATTATATACAAGTGATTTAATCCTCATAATACTCCTGTGGGATAGGTAATGCAGCTAATTTTTTGTCACGCTGTGAAACTCATTACTGCTTGTTTGTTCCTGCTG
>NW_010411088.1:86422-116411 GCF_000710305.1 Buceros rhinoceros silvestris | reverse complement strand
TAAGAATAATTGTCTCCCATTTTCATTTTAAGTGAGTCTTATAGGCAGCTATCAAAAATACCCTTTTCTGCTGTAATTCTTTGGGCAGAACTTTCTAACTCTTGAATCTCCCTGCCCCCCAGCTTTTCATCTGCTAAATTTTTTCTAGATAATTGCGCATATTTGAAATGGTGCCTAAAGCTCAGCATAGTGCTGACCAGAGTTTCAGTAGTGAATTTGGCAGAAGTTACTTCTGTTTATTTTGTATATTATGTTCTTGTTAACCTGATTCACAATGACAAGTGCAAGTTTTCTTTTTGTGCCAACATTTAATTTATTTGTTAGGCTGTGATGTTACGACCCGGTCTGAAATGAAGACTGTGTGTTTCTGCGCTCTCTGAATTATCTTGAGAGGAAGATCCCTGTCCCAGCAGTGGCCTGCCCTTTTGTTGCATTAGCTGAGAGAGAGTGAGAGACCAGGCTCTTTCTTCTTGCTGGTGTGAGGGAGGAGTCCTCTGTTCCTGCAAGCAGGAATCGTGGGGTACTAGTGCAAAGGAGCAAGAGCTCACTCGCCTTTCCCTCCGTGCCCAAAGCACAGGCAGGCTGCTATGCAGCTTGCTGACCTGCATTTAGTGTTATTAATTTTTCTGTGATGTAATGTGTTATATTTTAATCTAGTATTACTCTTGGCCCACTCCACTCTGTCGTGATTAAAATACAAAACATATGCAATAGTGATATTTGGTCCATGCTAGTTTTGTATCCCTTAAATAGTAATACTGCATCTTCAGTCCAATGCTTTTAGCTTAATGAAAACGCTCTGTAATAATGCAGTTACCTATTAAATATCACATTCTCCATGGCCCCTGAAAAATTCAAACTTGATTGGGTTGTTTAGCCAATGGTTGGTGGAATTGTCTGAAGGCATAGTCATGTATATTAATTTAGGCATAATATAAAGTAAATGAATGGGAATTCTTAGCAAGAAGTCATCTTGGAGCTATCACTGTGCATCTTTCTAGTAATGTTTCTGGTTTTAATCCCTTCCCATGGTGCTGTTTGTGTACTCTTCCTTCACAAGCCATTATTAATCTCTCTTTGTCTCTGTTCCCAGACTTTTGCCATCCTGCCTGATCCTTTCTTGTTAGATGTTTCTAGTCGTGCCCTGTGCTTTTTTATTTTGTGCCAGCAGGCTGAGAAAAATACTTAAGATCCTTAAGGTTTAAATGAGAGAAAAGTCACAACATGTTGCATCAGATCTTGACATTCATACTTAACAAGGTGTTGTCTGAAGCTGATGGAACTCTTAGTAACCCAGAGTTACAATTTAATACAATTAAGAGCTTGGAATTATGGCTGGGCTCTGTTAAGTAACACAAAAACTATATGTAGGATTCTCTGTTATTTTGAGTTGCATTTCATATATTCTCAAACCACAAATGAAACTTTTTTTTTTAGCTGCCAGTTCCAACAGCAAACTGGGAACATATATTTAAATTGCCATTTGAAGACAAACCTGAGTCAAAACTCAAATCCAGGCTAGTTAGATGCAAACCCGTATTCCGGCAAGGGCTCTGTTTAGTTCACAGTGCAGTCAGTGTTCTTGGCTTCTCTGTGGGACAGTGACTGTTCTTTCACCATGTTCCTTCTGCCATGAGGCCTTGCGGTAAGGATACTTGCCCGGTGCTGGGCAAGCAAGTTGTTTCTGCGCTCCTTTCTTCATTGTCGTGTGAAATGGTGGCTTGTGGCATAAGTAGATTACCTGAGCTTTAGCTGCCCAAACGAGCGCTCCTTAGGAACATATGTAGTATAGGCGTGTAGTTCTGTGGATTTTTGGTACAAATAGGAGTTTTGTGGAGCAGTTAAATTGGGACGATACAATCGCTTTCCTCCAGCAATTAACTGAGTTCACTTTGGTGGAAATTACATTGGATACACTTACCTGTATTAGTGCTGCTTGTAGAAGAGCTATAAATAAACCATAGCTTCATTAGCTGCCATGGCATGTTCTACGTTTTCAGGTGTTTTGTGTAAATCAGTACTGTAATTCCTGCAGGATAGATAGGAGAATAAAGAACTTGGTTTTCATCGTATTCATCCGCATCCGCTGTAGTAGAAGTGACTTCTGATGAGCGGTTTGGGGTTAGAATAAAGAACCTGACAAGTCTGGGTGGGTTTTTTATGTTTACTGATAAAGGAATGAGCAATGGATGACAACAAAGATTAGAACCTTAGAAATAGATTCTTCCCATTGGGTAAGTGTTGGCTACATTTGACAAATTATTGTCAATTAATTTGTCATTAGTGTGTGGCCATGGTTAGCTGGTCAGCTTAATCCAAAGCAAAAGTGCTGCTGAAAATGGTAGCTGACTGTTACCAGTCTGTTGCCCCAGTCTTCATGGTCCTAGTGTCTGTGTGACTGTAGTCAGGCACACCAAGGGGCTGACCAAGCCTAAGGCTATACAGAGATGCTGGTTTTCAGTTAGATGATGTGGTTTGTTTCATAGGCATGTTACTAAGAGCACTAACACATGTAAGGGGTAAAAGATGAACTGCCTCTATAGTGCTCTTGTAATGCAGTCTAAAGTGAGAGGCAATAACATTGTGTGGGTGAAAGGAATTGAGAAGTGTTAATGTTTGTCTGCTTCTGAGCTTTAGAAATACTTGGGGGGGGGGGAATGGAGAGCAGAAATTTAACTGGTATTTCTTGAGAGTTTCATGAGTAGAATAAGCTTATTGAACTTTATAAGAAAAGGCTGGTTCTAAAAAAAGGGAAAGAAATATAGCATAAAGGTAAAGAAGAATGTCTTGCTTGTCTCTGTGTTCAGAAACATGAGACTAAGCAAGCTACATGTGCCAAATGGATTGTGAAAAATCAAAATTCAAGTATTTCCTTACACCTGCTTGTAAATTCAATGTTAATAACGTATAGATAGAGTATGTCTAAATAATTTACGTAATTTTACTGTTACATTTTCTGGCACAGTCCATCATGATCATGTTAGTTCTATAATGCTAACACTTCAATCCTTCCCTGAAAGGAGGGGGGGAAGCAAATGTTCAGTCTTTATGTAGAGGGTTTAAGCTTACCTGTGAATGAAGTAAAAGAACTAATTTAGGAGATTCACTGTGTAAAACCCTGACTGTAGTGACATTATTTATTCCATTTCGTAGTGCCAAGAGACATGTTGACCAGTAATTAAAAAAATGCTGTGGCAATGATATTTTTTTTTAATTAACCTTATGCATTATTGCCCTTTTTTCAAGATAGGTGTTTAAAGAAAAACAACTTTTTTCTAACTGTAGAAACTTGGGTAGATGGAAAATCTTGTTACTTGAGGCATACTCGAGGGCTGGGTCTACTTGTGTAATACGTAGTTTTTGTCAAACAATACAGTTTTGCTTAGCATTAAACACATTATTTTGGCCTGGATTTAAGTAAAACTTTGAGGACTTAGACCATATCTGCATCATATGAACATAAACTGTCTGCTTAATTGTTCTGTAGCCCAGAAAAGGGCACATTGTCACTTAGATGCCTGAGTAACTTGTATTTTATCTTATCACTGAATAGAAGGTGTGGGTACGCTGGAAGTATAAGTGTAGAACTTAAGGAGGCAGTAATGTAAGAATGTAAAAATGTTCAGTGCTAAATAAAGCTTTGGGCTGCCAGAAGCTCAAAACAAACTTGGGTTAGATTGTCTGAAAGCAATATTAAAAAAAGTTATCTTGGTTCATTCTTTACTTAGTTCTAAAGTTAATGTATAACTGTGTTGAAGCAGTCTCCCTCTTCCCTTTCCCAGTAGTAGAACATTGTGCATGTTTATGCTAGTATTTTTTTAAATAAAAAATCCAACTGTAACCTGTTTAAAACTGTTTCCAATTGGCTGATTTTCTTTTTCTTTTTTTGTTAGATGAAAGGGGCACTGACTGAAATTATCCAGCTCGCTACCTTGGATTCAGACCCCTGGGTCTTAATGGTAGCTGATATTTTAAAATCCTTTCCAGATACTGGCTCCCTTAACCTTGATCTTGAAGAACAGAATCCCAATGTTCAAGATATTTTAGGAGAGCTTAGAGAAAAAGGTAAGCCTTTTCTGTTGGTGAAAATTACAGAAATTTGGTGGTTTGTTTTGTTGTTTCATGGACAGTCTGGCTATCTCAACAGTGTTAGTATCAGGACAAGCAGTATGTTTTGTCTCTTAACTGCCGCAGTTCATGACCTGACATGTTACTTGACTGGGAACTGTGATATTTGAGGAATGGTAACTTCTTAAATTATCTTTTCACATATCATCAGAACTTAGATGTCAGGTGTTACCTTGAGTGTTTGTGAAGGGCAACACACAAGTTAATGTGGATTCATTCATGTTGTAGACAGGCTGTATGTGCGCTGATAGGTAATCGCTGACTTACTGCAGCTTGCCAGGCTGAGGTTTTTCATCTGTTGCTCTGTCTCATATGTTGTAGTACCAAAGAAGACAGTAAGGCTGTTTGTGCAGTGTTTGGGTGAACAGCCTCGTGTGTGTGGAAGCACCACTGCTGTATTGGGCAGGTGGGGTGCACGTCTGCTGGAAATCCTCCTCTAGGCAACAAATGATAGGTGCTGTGGGGAAGCCTGATCACAAGGAGAGTTTTGCTGCTGATGCCTGATTAGCTATGGATTGCCTAGCAGCCAAAAATACTGGCTCAGGCACTTGCACAGTTGCTGCTTCAAACAAAGTAGTAAATGGTGATGCAAGGCTACTCCTACATCATTGGGTTTGATGTAGCACAGTGCCTAGAAAAAGCCCTTGGGCATCAACGGTGGGACCTGGTCTTGGAGTTAGGATTGCAGACCAATAATGAAATGGCTTGGAGGTGGAAGCCTGTTTTGTTACTATAAACAACCATTTGTCTGTTCACACTTTTGGTTTGGAGTTCTGTTTAGTAGTTTCCTTTATGTGTCATTTTTAAGGAATCTGAGAATTCAACTATTATCTTCTTTTACTCTGACAGTAGTTACATATTTAAGATTCCTGTGATTTGACCAGGTATAATTAACATGGGAGCTCTTATGAAGCTAATGTAAAAACCAAACATCCTAGTAACTGGTTACATGCTGAGTAATAATTGGAACTAAATTGCTCTTGGTGTTTAGACAAGCGATCTAAAATTTAAAAGCACATGTGCACACTAGTTGCCAAATGTTTTGTAATTAGCTATGGAAGAGTTGCTAATACCCGTGTGTGCTGTGTTAACTCTTTACGCAGTAAGTGAATGTGAAACTTCAGCTATGTTGCCGTTGGAATGCCAATACTTAAACAAAAATGCCTTGACAACACTAGCTGGGCCACTTACTCCCCCAGTGAAACACTTCCAGCTGAAAAGGAAACCTAAAAGTGCCACTCTCAGAGCTGAACTCTTGCAGAAGTGTAAGTAGTATTACAGCTGGTTGATAAGATTAAATTACAAATTCGGTGGTGAAAGAAAAACTTACATTCAGTCTTATTCTACATATGGGGATATAAGTTAAAAATTTCTGTTATAAGAGCTTTGCTGGCTGATTTTTTTTTTTTCCTTGATAGACTGATACATGTGGAAGAGCAGCTGCAAGTCATGCTGGCCATCATTAACATTAAAATGCTAATGTTGATTTAAATGCTGTTCCGATTTCCAGGCATACAAAAAGCTGTAGCTTTTAAAAGTACACATATATTCTCTCCTGAGTATATTTAGCAGTCAGTAAAAGTGAAGATTTGTGAGGGACAGCTTTGGTTAAAGCTCCTGAAACAAAACTGAAATGAAAACCTTGATTTATTTTATCAGATGTTTTGGCAACAGGGAGCAAGAGCTGCTAATTAGCGCTTTCTTTTGCTCAGTGTGGCTGTATAGGGTGTGAAAGCCAAGAGGGTTTTTGCTAACAAAAGGCAGCATAAGTATACATACATGTACCGGTAGCTGCTTGAACTAAGTGATCTTAAAATAGTTTGCTGTACCTGCTGTGCTGTTGCAGCAGCTTGTTTCTTTCTTGCATGTGACTTGACTAGCTGGTCTGGTGAAGTGCAAGATTTGGAACTTTTTATGATGTTACAGAACTTTCTTTATTTCAGTCTTTATTAAGTGTATTGTCTACTCTGATAATTTCTTCTAGTTTAGACCATCTTGCCAGTTGCATAGTCATATTGATTTTACGTTTTGTCGAAACACTGTTTACCTTGCTTAAATGACCTGAGTTTTAATGAAAATATTCGTCCATTGTTGCTATTCCTATCTTTTTATGTATTAGCTAATAACATTTTATATAAGAAGCAGTGTATTGGTTTTTTAGCACAATTTCTGTAATAACTAAAGCCCTTTTTCTTTTTAGCAACAGAAACTGCACAACAACTCAAGAAGACTGCAGGAGTGCCTTTCCATGCCAAAGGCAGGGGACTGGTCAAAAAGATAGATACAACAAGTATGGCTCACTTTCATCACTTCCTGGAAAGAAAATCTGATAAAAAAGCCTTGATGAAGAATAGAATTACCATCTAATTTTTACAAAAACTTAATTCTTTTTGAAGCAAAGGATTTTTCCCTTTCTGCCTCCCTCTCTCCTGACATTTAAATGTTTCTGACATGTCTTGTCAGAAAGAACAAGTGTGGGGTTTCTGTTACATGGCAAGTATATCTGCCATGCTTCTAAAATGTACGCAGCTAGATCATGCCTAGAGACTTTGGTAAGAATTTAATTTGCATCACTCCAGGAATAACTCCTGACTAAGCCCTGTTGCTCCAAAAGGGAGCAGAGTGGATCACAATAATCTGCTCTGCTCTTTGAAATGCTGTGAAATAGACTGAATCTTGTATTCATATAGTCCTGTGTGGAGAAAGAAGAGGGAACAGTGTGCTCTCTGCAGCCAAGGCTGTGCAGTGGCTTCTGTGTAATGGACATGACAAAGATGGTTAATCATTCTTCAGCTTTGCATTAATAGATTTCAACTGTTTGCTGAAGTTCTTGATCTGCTTGATGTTTTCCAATAAGTTTTTGACTAGGAGCAAGAGAAGAGCTCAAATTTCGTTACGTACTTTAAATCACTGCAGAGATGTAAGTTTTCTGACCCCCAATATGATGCTGAGGTGTAAAATATGAGTGGTTTCTTGGTGTGGTGGCTAGAAGCTGTGAAGTACATTGTGTCAATGCAATTTAAGATGTGGTTTTGGGCACCAAAGTTTAGCCCCAGGTTCATGCAGGAAATGCAAAAAGTTGTAATTTGAACTAAAAACTGTCCTGGTATAGAAATGGACCATTAATTCTTCTTGACATTCTTCTTAGCTGTTGAGCTAATAAAGCTAGTTTTTAGACTTGGCCTTTACAGAATCCTAGAATTGTTTTGGTTGGAAGAGACCTGTAAGATCATCAAGTCCAACCATTCACCCTGCCCTGCCAGGGTCCCTAAATTTTGTCCCTCAGCAACATATCCACACCTACACATCTTTCGTTTACCTCCAGAGATGGTGACTTCACCTGTCTGGGCAGCCTGTTCCAATGCTTCACAACCCTTTTGGTAAAGAAATTTTTCCTAATATCCAACACAAACCTCCCCTGGAACAGCTTGAGGCCATTTCTTCTTGTCCTGTCACTTCTTACTTGAGAGAAGATACCAACCCCCACCTCACTACAACCTCCTTTCTGGTAGCTGCAGAGAGCAATAAGGTCTCCCTTCAGCCTCCTTTTCTCCAGACTAAACAACCCCGGTTCCCTCAGCTGCTTCTCATAAGACATGTGCTCTAGACCCTTCACCAGCTTAGTTGCCCTTCTCTGGACAGACAGCACTTCAATGTCCTTCTCATAGCAGGGGGACCAAAAGTGGACACAGTATTTGGGGTGTGGCCCTCACCAGTGCCGAGTACAGGGGGACAATCACTTCCCTCCTCCTGCTGGCCACACTTGTGCTGGTACAGGCCAGGATGCTGTTGGCCTTATTGGCCACCTGTGCACACTGCTGGATCATATTCAGCCAGCTGTCAAAGAGCACCTCCAGGTCTTTTTCTGCTGGGCAGTTTCCAGCCACCCTTTCCCAAGCCTGTAACATTGCAGGGGGTTGTTGTGGCCCATCTGCAGGACCTGGCACTTGACTTTGTTGAACCTCATATTATTTGCCTTGGCCCATCAATCCAGCCTGTCTTGGTCCCTCTGTAGAGACTCCTGACCTTTGAGCAGATCAACACTCCCACCTAACTTGGTGTAATCTGCAAACTTACTGAAGGTGCACTTGATCCCCTTGTCCAGATCATTGATGAGGATATTACAGAGAACAGGCCCCCTTTATTGCTGATAAAGATATTAAAGAGAACAAGAGTACCAGGTGGTCTCTAGAAATATATTTATGGGACCAGCTGGGATTTACTCTACTGAAGCATACTCACATTGGTCACAGAGGATTGTCCTATGGTGAAAAGATTTTTCAGTACAACTTACAGAAGAATATAGAATATCTAACCTTAAACTAAATTTCTGTGTTTATCTTCAAATTGTAGGGTATGATGAGATTGTCAGGAGGCTCGGTGACCTAATAGGTATAGATGTGTATCCCTAATGTTTTTAGCAGTTGATGAAAGAGTGCTGTCTTTATTGCTTACATGGAGTGAGAGCTAGAAGGATAATGTGTAAAGTTGGGGGAAAACATCTTCTTACAGGTGTAGCAGTTTCTACTGAATGTTGAGAGAGCAAACAGAAAACTTGCAGTATAGAACCTCCTCATTGTGCAAACAGTAGCTCCTGAAGTTCGAGCCCCTGTGTGAAGCAGTAATTTACCTTTCCAGTAGACTGAGCCCTTAGCCCTGCAGAAGCTTGACTGAGAGTCTTTGATTAAATACAGTTTTACCAAGTAACTAGATTGTGAAGTTCAAAGAGCAACTTTGGCGATAATTTGATCCAGAACATTCATGGCCACTACTTTTTATCTGTTCAAAGTTTATTTCTTATAAAGAGAGTATCAGTGTATGTAGAAAAAGTGTGTTTTGATAGCAGCGTATGTGTTTGGTTACTTCATGTTGAATGGGGTTAAAGCATTAGCCTAGAGATGGGCTCTTAATCCTCATCTGAAGGGTAAAAACTTATCTGATCTTTGAGGGACACATAGGGTGTTATAGACAGTTTCACAGTATAAACATTTGAAGTTAAAGGGGAGGGTTTGTGCGTTAAGAAGGGAAAAAGCCGAAGAATTCCTTATTAATGTTTAATGAGTTACGAAAAACAAATACTACAATTTTTGCCTTTTTTTGATCTTCCCTAAGCACCACTCAAAGGAATACCAAAACAAGCTCCATTCAGGAGTACTTCAGCACCTAGTGTATTTAGTCCTTCTGGAAACAGAACTCCTATTCCTCCTTCAAGAACACCTTTGCGCAAAGAAAGAGGAGTAAAGGTAGGTGCACTCTTTCTTAGTCTATTGCTTTCCTGTTCAGGTCTCCTCCCTTATCTAATGTGAATTTCTGTTTTGAATCCAGTATCAATGTGTTAAAGAAAAAATTAAGGACAATATTTAGGAATCAGCATATCAATATTTAGAGGTCATAAATTTAACAATGGTTATGAAGTTCTCTGTGCTCTTTCTTTTTAGCTGCTAGATATCTCTGAGCTGGATATGGTAGGTGCTGGCCGTGAAGCAAAGAGAAGAAGAAAGACGTTAGGTTGGTATAACATTATGCTTACAAAGGCTGGTAATATACCTGCAAACAGGATCGAGATTTGTAGTACCGTTTTGTTCTTAATTTGTTAAAACTTATCTTCAGCTAAACTTTAAAAAAGGGAAAAAAAAAAAACCAAACCAAAAACACTTTAAGGGAAGATTTTCTTTTTTTTTTTGTGACGCTTTTAATCGTATTGCTATGTACCCAGGTAATAACCTGACCGGTTGCGTAAAAGAATTGAAATAGTCACTTGGGCTTTGGGCAACACATAGTGGTGTGAATGGCTTTGGTACTGGAACCGTTCTGACATTTTGGTGTGCTTACTTCTTCTGGCTGTATGGCCAAGTAAATTAATTGATAGTAATGTTGAAAAAGAATTTAGCACTCTCCAAAGTTCTGGCCGAGACAAGTGGCTTAATGCTCTTAAGTCAAGCAATGGTCAGCTGCATCAGGAAGGTACACTGGGCACCATATTTGTCCCAAAACAACTTTTTTGTATTAGTCACAAAAAAAAAAAAACCACCTCAGAACAAACTCACAATTGCTATTAAATTTTTCCTTCGGTTTTGATGCTTTCTAATATCACATAATTTTTTGTGATTATTTGTGTAATTAGCCAGTTCTGCCTGATTACTCAGTTATTGTATCTTGATGGATATACGTTATGGTTCAGTTCATAATTGGGTTGATTATAAAATCGCATATGAAGATTACCGTATATACCAACCTTAGAGCATATACCTCTTCAAGCGTGTTAGAACAGACTTTGAGAAATGCATTTTTATATCTTCATTTTAAGAAGAGTATCTAATTCAGTATTTCAGAAAACTTCCTTGAACTGACCTCTCTCTTTTGCAATAGACACAGAAGTTGTGGAAAAGCAAGCCAAAGAAGAAACAGTGGTAGAAAATGCTACCCCAGATTATGCTGCTGGCCTTGTGTCTACACAGGTAAAACCAAACAAAGAGGAAAGCATGATGCATGTTGTTCTAAAACACTTAAACACTGTAATGATGTTTTACAAACTTGTTGAAACGTGCCTCTTAATGTAAAAGTCTTCACGATCCATGGTATTTTTGCCAAAGTAGATACAAAATTCAAAGCAGGGTAAAGGTAAAGTTTTTGATTGTTTTCTTGCTGTATTTTAAGTTTGTGGTGGGGTACAAAATGTCTGTAACTGAGGGTTGTAGTCTTCTATCACAGATGAAGGGGGTAGCAGGTCTTTCTGATCTAGAGAGGTCGAATCATTTTCAAGAGTTCCTGCAGGTTTCGCTCTGTGCCTGTGCATACTTTGTAACCCTGCTGGAACAATGTCCACAGGAGTCTGTCAGGAGCACTCGTCATTGGTCTGTGCCCCAGGAGCCGTAGCTAAATATGAGCACCCAAGTAAGCTTCTGTGGTTCTTTTCTCCATTTTTATCTTGTAATCTCTGAGAATCGATGCTTGATCCAGAAGGCAGCTTTTTCTGAGTTCTCCAAACTCATTTGTAACTAGGCGTAGCCAGTCCCATTACTACCGAAAGGGGAGGAGAGATATGGTGGAATTGATCTCCATCCAAATTATCCATGGCTTATAAATGCATGCCTCTTAAAATCCATAAAGTTCAGAATGGCTGCTCCTTCTCTTAAGTCTGCCTTTTTTTTTAAATCCGAAAGTTGTTTAGGATTTACCGAGAAAGCTAACCAGTTGCTAGAGGTAGTTCAGTCAAAGGTGGGAGGTGGAGGGAAGAGTTGTGTGTAGGGTTTTTCCCCTGTTATTTCTGATACAGTGCATTGGAAAAACTGTGATGCAGCTTGTGCCTTCTCAGTCAGGGTGTAGCTTTTACAAGAATGCTAGGTCTTCTCCCCCACTTCTGAGTTAAACTGGTCATATTCCAGCAAGCGTTGGTGTGGATTTAGTTTGGACAACTCAGTTCTTTAGATACCAACAGATGATTTGAGGCTGCTGCACCCAGTGTTTGCAAGCCTCTTGAGATGATAGAAATCAATCTTAAATCTTAAGCGTCGTCTCCTCTTCCAAATTCTAAATGGTCATGGTGACCTCTGGCCCTAAGTCCATGTGTTGACTAGCTGACTTGCCTTTGGAGAGCACTCTGTTTAAAAGACCTGTGGTTTGGTTGTTGAGCCAGGTGTTTTTACCTCTGAAGCCTAATGGTAAGCACATGCAACACTGGTCCCATGGTTGTGGGGCAGCAGTCTATGGCACACGTGCCAAAAACAATGTCCAGGCAGACACTGGTAGGCCTCTGTCAGGAGTAAAGGTCATTGCCTGTCTTTCTGCAGAATGCTAAGAGAATCTTTTTTGGCGAGATCCGCATTTTACAGAATATCTATCTCACATTTTTCTAGTAAGGACACCTTAAACGGTGTGTCTGCTAGACTTATTCCCCCAAAACTTCGTTTCTGTGTCAACCCCTTAGGTTTATAAGGCTGGGTTGGACCAAACAGAAGATCTTCACAGAGATACCATTCTATTGTGTTTATGCTGTGTGCAATCTCGTGTATAGTTAAGTACAAAATGTGGCATTTTTCTTTGGCCTGTTCCTAGGTGACTTCTGTCCTGTTGGTGTTGACTGCCTCTCAGCGGAAACAGGGTTTGACCTCTGTTTTGCTGATGCCTTCTGCCTGCTTGTGCTCAATGCCACTGCATTCTCCTGGGTGATATTCTAATAGGCCTTTTGCCTGTGGATGGATGCAGGTTTCTGCTTGCTAATAGCAAAGAGCATGTTTACTCAGGCAGAAGATCACTTATTTCTATAGCGTAATTCCTCAGAGTGTGCCATCTGCACAAATTTCATCCCCTGGTCTCCATGCTACCAGCAGAGGAATGGGACAAAGCAACAGCAGCTTGATGCTCTTTGCAGAAGTACATTCGCTGAAATAGTATTTTTGGCTGGCTCAGACTGTGCCTTTGGAAGTTACTTTTATCTGAAGTAGGTGAAATAAAAGCTGTTTTCTCTCCTAGGGTAGTTTTTGTCTGATGTTTGCCTAGGAAGTTAGCAGAACTGGTGTTGAAATGGTATTTAAAATGCAGAAACAGTACAGGAACACATGCAGTATGGCTATACCACTTTCTTTTCTGTTTTACAGAAACTTGGCTCATTGAACAATGAGCCTGCGCTACCTTCTACAAGCTATTTACCTGCTACCCCTAGCGTGGTGCCATCTTCCTCCTACATCCCGAGCTCTGAAACACAGCCAGGTAAAGGCACTCTTGCTTTTGGGACCTAATACCTCCAACTCTATACAGTTTTACTGTTTAGCTCTCCTCTTATTTAGAAACATACTATTCCTCAGTTCAGGTAAAACTGACTCTTAGCAGTCTAAAATTACATCGCAGGAACCCAGCCTTTGGGTTTGGGGTAACCGGACATGTCATCTGACTTAAAATGTTAAAGCTTTGGTGGTTTTAAGCCTTAAAATGACTACTATTTAAGTTGAGCAAGCAAAGCTCACTGGTTGGGGGGTTTTTTAATAGAAAATATGGCATTTTTTTAATCCCTAGAGGGACACCAGTAACACGTGTAAGTATAGGGTATATACTCCATACACACATCCATATGCCTGCTATTGCAAAACAGTTGCTTTTAAGAGTCAGGTTTCCAGAGGCAAGTGTATATTAGCTTTTGCACAGGCTGGGATGAAGCCATCCATTTTTCTGTTTCTAACAGTCCGATATATAATACCACAGCTCTTCCATATTTTGAAAAGTGCTACATTATTTTTAAGTCTAGAAAACTGCTTATAGTAGAAAATAGCATTTGTACAAATCCTTTTTAATGCACCTCTTATTTTAACACACTCGGTTTTACTTTTTCTTACCTGATGCACATGAAGTCTTAAAGGAGTGTATCAGTTTGCACTAACAGATGTGCAGGCCCAGAGTTCACAACCAGACTCTGTAGTTAACAGAATCAGTGTTTCAGTTTAATGCATTATTTTTGCTTTTACTGGTTGCAATTTGGTAGTGTAACATTAGTCTTTGCATCAGTGAGGCATGGCATATTGGCCACTACAGAAAAATGCATATGCAAAACCTGATCATAGAATCATCTGGTCGGAAGAGACCTTTAAGATCACTGAGTCCAACCATTCACCCTGCACTGCCAGGGACCCTGAACCATGTCCCTCAGTGCCACATCCACATGTCTCTTAAACCCCTCCAGGGATGGGGACTCCACCACCTCCCTGGGCAGCCTGTTCTGGTGCTTCGCAATCCTCTCTGTAAAGAAGTTTTTCCTGAGATCTAACCTAGATCTCCCCTGGCGCAACTTAAGGCCATTTCCTCTCATCCTGTCACTTGTCACATGGGAGGACAGATCAACTCTCACCTCTCTGCAGCCTCCTTTCAGAGAGCAGTAAGGTCTCCCCTCAGCCTTCTTTTCTCCAGGCTAATGGATGACTTCACTTGGCCCTGAAACAGCTCAGAATCTCTCTGAAGGTCATTACAAATCTTTCTCTGGAAGAAAATTGCTATCTCCAGAAGAAATGCAGCCAAGAGCACATCAGTGTTGTCAGCAGCTAGTATTGTTTTCCAGAGCCTTGGCGTTGTATTCAACAGCAGGAAAAGCCTAGTTTAAAATTCTGTGTTCTTTTTGTTCTAACTTGTTTTTTCCTTTTGGTGTATGAGCTATCTAGCTTTTCTTATGGTCAAGGAATATAAAACTGTTTCCTCAATAAGACGCACACGGAATATCCAGAGATTTGGTCTCGTTTAATCTGAGGTTGCATAATTAAGATGTGGTGTTATGCAAGTCTGTTGTTCTGACGTGAGAGGAAGCCAGTAATAAAACTTCCTATCATACAAGTGTCTTAAGGGGTAACTAATTGTTTGTTCTCTCAAATTGTCGCTGTCCTGTTTCACGTCTTACTGGCCAACAGCCATATAGTTGAAACCAACACTGTGTTGGTGCCTAGGACCTCTCATTCTCTAAACTCTGGTCTGAAAGGCAGCAGCATAACTCTGGTCTGTATCTGCCTTTTGGACAGCTGCGCACACAGTGCGAATAGGTCAGCTTTGAACCTCAGGAGATTCGCGAAGGGTGCTCCAGCAGCTGTGCCTGTGTCTGAGAGATGCACAAGAATGTAATGGCTAGAGTATGCTCTGGGTAATCGCTGTTCACTGGACGGATGGTAATTTAGGAGATGACAGTAATGTGGTGGTCCTATATGTAACCTACACCTGCAGCCAGCTTCAGACTAGTAGCTCCTTAAGTGCAGGCAAATGGATCAACTTTCAGAAATGAGAGTTAGAATGTGTCAATAGCGTGGAGTTTTAGCCCGCTTAGCAGGTAGTGTTTAAATAATGGGTGATTTGCGAAGACTATTCTGTCACCTGCTTAAGTGTTTGTGTATTTTCAGTATTTGTTACTGGCTGAGACTTGGTTGCTGTTTCCTTTGGAAGCTGCTGCTAAGTTAGGTAAAAAACGATGGAGTATTTTCATGGTTTCGGCTTCTACATAACAGTACACCAACAATCCTGGTAGGGTCCAAGAACAGTTGCTATAGCCAGTGAAAAAAGGAAACAAAGCAGTTTCAATTTACTAAATCTGATAGCCATTAAACATAAAATTTGATGCTAAATATGTAATCCATATTAGACAGCTAGTCGCTCTGTCTAATTACCGCTAAAGATAATTGAGTGGAAAGGGCATTAGCTCTTCAAGTTTTCATGTAGGTATTACATGACGTACTGAATCATGGTGCTAAAATGGAATAATCAGAATTTTTAGTTTTCTCTGAAGGCCATTGGTGATGCTAATCCCTGCTTGTGCGTGATAATACTTTTAATTATCCTGATTGTTTTTTTGCAGCTGGCTCTGCACGAGAGGCCTTGCAGACTAACAGACAGACTGAAGAGCCTGCAGCTCCGAATGCCGCCACAACTCTTCCTGCACAATTCAAACAAAGAACACCTATGTACAATAGTAACTCTAATACACCTGCAACTACACCTACCTCACCCCTAACACCTACCACACCTCCTGCCATTTCCCCTGCAGCACAAGCACCACAAGCAGCCCCCCAAACTCAGCAGCAGCCACCACCGAAAAAAAGCCTCTCTCTCACAGTAAGTAAAACCAAGTTATTTCTGACTGCTGCTTTCGATGTGGATTGGAAAACACAAATTTTTATTATCGATCTCATTCAGTATGTTGGCAGTTCCTGGCTTTTGGATTATGGAGTGGTTGAGGCTGATTTTTTTTTTTATATAACCAAAGATAATTAAAAATATTTTGTGGCTCTGTTATCATTGCTGTCTTAGTGTTAATCACAATGTTGTGCAGTGTTAATGTCACAGGAAGATGTCTTTTTTTACTGCTGTTTGTTATGTAAAATAGTACTGCGTTACTCATAAAGAATTTGGGGAGGAAGATGTGTTTCCAGCACAGCTGTTGCCCAGCCAATTCTAAGAGGGCTGATCTGAAAGTAATGCCTCTTATTTTATTGCGTTGGCCCACAACATCAGAGGAGGGTGGTGGTGGTATGGCTGGCAGTAGAGGTTGAACCTTCCCACCAATATCCTGGTACGTTTTGTTGCCATGTGACAGACGGCAGCAGAGGTGCAGTCTGACAAAATGGTGTCTGACATGGGAGTACATATGAGGCAAAGGTGAGGGAGTGAATTTGTCCATGTGGAAAAAGTTGCACCCATTGACATTCATGGGTGCCGCTGAGTGTTTATGGAGTCCAAACAGCGGATGTCAGCACAATGAGGTGGTGGATGCCATGTTCCAGGAGTGGCAACAGCGACGTGAAAGACAAGCCACATTCCAGTCGGCCCTTCCATGTTCATCTCTGCTGGTGCACGTTTTTGAGTGCAGCATGCAGGGTCTTCTTCACTGCTGGCAAAAATGCACAGGCAATGATGGTGACTGGTGAAAAATAGTGTTTTGTGCTTTCTCAAATAGTGTTCCTGTGCTCTTTGTATCTGCTGTAGTTTCCATGGAGATAAATAGGAGGCATTACTTTTGGAGCAACCTGCATATGTATTTGAAGCTGCTAAAAAGCATCCTGTTGTAGCTGTGGTAGGAGAAAAGGTATCAATAAATTATTTGACGGTGAAAGCCTTTATTTCTTGATCCCCTCACCCCCCACACTATACATATTTTTCATATGTGGTGGGACTTGGGACTGGGGAGGTAACTGAACAGCAATTATCCATGTCCTGAAGTTTCTTACTGCTGATATGTTGGTATATATTATGTGCATGCTTGAAGTTAAGCAGATAACTAATTCAGATAACTAATCTGAGATACAACTGATTTGAAGACCAGCTAAGCACATCTGGAAGCCTGGCTTGCAACGTGTGAATTTTAAGAAGCTGACTTTTTATTTTAGTATCTATTTTATTTATTAAAGGAAGCAAAATCCTCTGAAACAAGCCTGGGCTTGTTGGACTGTAGAGGAAGCATTGGTTTTTTTCCTTTTTCCTAATGTCACAAAATTGATAATGTAGACATTTTAAAAGCTTTTTGATGGTAGGGGTTTTTTTTACAGTTTCAGAACTCAGCTGTGAGTGTTAAGTTAAGCATTAACAAGGGAAAGCCCTGAGGTTAAGGGTTGGTTTTTTTTAAATTTTGTAGATCTGCAAACTTTCACCTGACTCCTTGATGTTTGTCTGTGGGTGTTAATATGGTAATTGTTCATAGTGTTTTCTCCACTAAAATTCATACGTGTTTTTGTTGCAGAGAGAGCAAATGTATGCTGCACAGGAAATGTTCAAGACTGCAAACAAAGTTACAAGGCCAGAAAAGGCTCTTATACTTGGATTCATGGCAGGATCCAGAGGCATGTATTGAGACAACTTTAGCTTGCTTTTTGAATGTCCAAATCTGAAATTCAGCCTGGCATTTCTAGATGCACATATGTGAGGTCAAGACCCTTGCTTTAGCTTTGCTCTATATGTACTGGACTCCTTGCTTTACTCTGGACTGTATGTAGTTTTATGGATTATCGTTCTAACTACCTGGAAATGGGTCTTCAGGGTCTATTTCCAATAAGTCAAGCTGTCTGTCAGAGCAGCTGCTAAATGCAATATATACATAACTGAATATATATGTAATGTCATGGCTTAGGGGCTGAAGAAAAACCAGGCAGCTAGTCAGAGCGGTGAACAGACTGGTTAGGTCCTAGTAGTCTGCCGAAAGGGCCAATGAAGGTAAGTTCTTTTGTGGCAAGTTGAGGTACAAGTTGGGTAGCTCAGAGCCTCCTTGCTAGCTCCTTTCTACTAGAAATGTAGCGAGTGTGGTCTCACAGGTAACCACAGGCCCTGTGAATCACACAGGAGATAAGCTGTCTCCTGACGTATATTGGCCTTGATAGACCAAGGCTATTTTACCAGAGGATTATCATATGTAAGATGAGAAGGGCCTTAAGAGTCCTCAGGTGAACTCTATCATCTCTATCATGTGAGGGCTCTTATCCCTGAGGTGCTGGAGCCTAAATGTGGCTCATGCATTTGGATTAATTCTGTACACTACTGAAGATGACCGGAGTAGTTACTGAGGTGATGCCTGGGCTTTTAGAAAGTTTTGCATCTGTTGCATCAAGGATGGTACTCTTACTGCTAATGCTACTTCAAATTGCAGTAGGAGGTGTACTTTAAATTAGGGACATTTCTTGCTTGGTTTGGGGTTTTTTCAGCATGTGATAACTCTCCAAGTGCTTTTTACCTTTTCTAATAGTATTGAAATGTATAATATGTTCTTATGCTTGTTTTCACAGAGAATCCTTGCCAAGAGCAAGGTGATATCATCCAAATTAAACTTAGTGAGCATACAGAAGATTTACCAAAGGCAGATGGCACTGGCAGCACCACTATGTTGGTTGATACGGTCTTTGAAATGAACTATGCCACTGGTGAATGGACCAGATTCAAGAAGTACAAACCTATAACTAATGTTTCCTAAGAGAGGCGGCAACAGCAGATTGGACCAAATCAAGCTTAGAATCAACCAGCTCAGAGTATGTCAACTGTACACGTGAATGCCATTTTATACATTTCTTAGTACTCTCCAGAGTAGAAGTTGTGGCTCTTCAACCAAGCTGAGCTCAGCAAACATAGAAGATGATGGTGTCAGACTCGCTTTTTATTTTAATCTCGGGAGAGGGAAAGGTGGTCTTAGGGGGGCAAAGTTGTTGGTGTGGTTTTTGTTTTCCTACAGTTCAAGAGGCCAGAAAAGGAGATCACAACTGAAAGATGACAGATGGGAGCAGTTTACTTCTGAGTACCGGAAGAGAAGACAACTGCACAGTCATTCACGGTTTACCATTAAACAAGGGCACAGATCTTTATTGTAAAAATATTTCCCTTGGCTACATGGGTTCTATTATTGCAAGAATGGACACTTAAAGCACCACAGGTCGGTGCTTGATTATTTTGTAATTCAGCTGCAGTATCACTAAATATTGCGGGTGGTAGATGTCCAATGTCTAATGGTACCCACTGTATGTTTAGCTTAGTTATGCTTGGGTCATAGGATGAGATCGAGCAGCTTTGTTAACGCATTATATTGTCGGTGTCCACAACCAGCATGAGTTACTCTGTATTTGGCATTATTTGAGATCAAAAGGAACTGAATATTGTAACTTTCTGAAGAAAAAAACCAACAAAATTAACAAAAAAAGTAACGGTGGCTTGTCACTGCCTAGAAGCAATAGTTCTTTGCCGTGCAAGTCTTAGGGTAGGAGTTGATCTATGGCTCTTGCATAGGAAGCCCTTTGAGCAGCTTAGCTGAACCTGCGAGGAAGTGAGACTATTACATCTCGAGACCAATTGCAGCTTAATTTAAAAATGGCCCTAAAAATGGCTGAGTGACGCACATCTGAATATAGGTGGCTGGGGAGATTTGTTGTCTTGAGGCAGTGTTAGTTTATGTTTGGTTGAGCAGCCATAACACGTTCGACTGCCAAGCCCTGATCCAGAAAGTTTTGAATGACTGTAGCCATGGTTCTTACCAGTGTAGCTCTATCAGTATAATCACTGATGTGGCCACAATTATACTGGCATATAAATGTGCCTTATACTTGTCCCCTTCTAGTAGAAGCACATTTTTATCTTTATAGCTGTGTTCACACCACTGGTATGATCTGGCTTTAATAGTGCAAATAAAGTGTGAGTTTGAGAGGGCTAGTGTACATAGTTAAAGATTCATCCTTGGGAGACCGAGTTTCATCGTTTGGAGGAGACTTGGAGTAAACATCTTGTTTCTGTCAGTTCTCGTGTGGAGCTGTGCTTGGTTGGGAACAGCGCTTGGAAGGAAGAAATATGAAGATGGTGGTTTGGTGCTGAGGAGATACCTTGGGCTGACTGGAGGTTCGTGTTAAAGTGGAACTCTTAGGACAAAATGAGGCTTTTTTCTCTTTTTCTGGAAAGAAAGCAGACCAAATCCTGTAAGTACACTTAGATACTAACAAAGATGTTTGGATGGTTGATTAGAGTCTTTTTATATTGGGGAATTCTTCTTGCTTTTTTTTTTAGTATTTCAAACATTATCCAACAGGACAGGGGAAGTACAAATAATGAGAAAATCTGTATTCTACAGTATTTTAAGATGTGACCAAAAGTAGAGATTTCTTAACTTTATTTAAGCAAATATATGGAATGTTCTAGCTCCTGTAGTGGGCAAGTTATTTGATGGTACCTGCTACTGTTACGGAGTGTTGTGCATGTATTAGTGTGAAAGTTACTCACATACAACTGTCACACTGGGGGTTCTCCTCCATGTAATTATCCCATTTCAGAAGCAATGTAGAATGTGATTCTGACTGCGACTTTTCTTTTAAACAGCTAGAACCCAGCCTGACAAGTGAGGATGAGTAGTGGGTTTTAGGTTTTTAGGAGTTGAGTAGACTGTGTTTTCATGGTTATAAATTATTTGATTAGGGTATGTTACAGTAAGGGCTAGTAGAATATGGAGCTATTCATCTTTTAAAAGGAAGGTTTGAAGAAAAGTGACATTCCTTTTCTTGTCTGCATTCAGATTTTTAAAGTTTTCTTGTGATGCCCAGCTTTCTGTACACATGTAATACTTCTGTCTTAACTGTTCCTGCTTGCAAGAGAAGCTGCAAGTACCAAATATAAATTTTAAGAATGGACTTTTAGAAAATTGACTTGAGGGGCATGTACTGTCACTGTAAATTGTTGGTGCAAGACTCTTTGCCATTCAGTAGTGACTAGGAGCTGCTGCAAGCTGCCTGTTGTGGCTTACTCGAGATTAATGGGGGTCCTCGCTACGGTTTCTTAGTCTGCAGAAGTCTGTACTTCAGACCTGTGCTGTCAAGAGGGGACAGCTGACTCTCTGCTCTCCAGGAAGCCCTTCTAGTATACAGTGAGGTCATTGGAGTGCAGTAGGGTGTAGGAGGCTTATCCATGCTGCTATTTGTATTTGCTGCACAACAAAGACGGTCTCCAGGCCTGTTTGTCATATGCAATAAATTGAAATTCTAAATTGAAGCATAGTATATTTTTAATTCCGTTAAGTCACTAGGATGAGACAGTTTAACACTGCAAGAATAATTTATTTTTAAAAGTGACTTTATGACCCTCAGTACTAGAGCATTACTTCAACTTGACCTGTGAATCTAGAAAATGGTTTTTTTTAACTGTCTAAAAGGGAAATTTTTGCCACATTATTAAAATTATATGGTAAGAAGTAAAACTACACGGAGCTCTCTGGTTCAGAGAATGAAATCATTGAACCAGTGGCCTGAAGTAAGGATAATTTTGGACAATTCAGAAAGGGCAAGATCAACATATAAATTGCTGTGTAATGGAATTGTTGCATACAGAACAAAATATGGCCCTGGAACTTGATATTTTTTTTTGTCTTGAATGTTCAGTCAGTTGGATGTTGGCTGGATCCTGTTCAGGCTCAATGTGTGCTGTAAGGTTAAACAAACATTTGTTGACTCTAGAATGACTTCCAGGTGTACTCACAAGTTGACCAGAACAGCTCAGAGTTCTCTTAAAGCTTTGTTTATGCCCTTTCCTCTCTCCCTTTATCCATACATGAAGTTTTACAAAAGCCCAAGCTTCCAAAGTGCATTCTGCACTTCAGCAAGGCAGGATGTCCCAGCTTCTTATGCCTTTGCTTGTAGAGAAGCACCTGTTGGTGCAAGCTTAGGTGTACGTGAATTACTGTGTTTCATTTTTAGAGTATGGAATACTGGAGAAAGAAGCAGTGGAAGTGGCTTGTATTTTCGCCATCCAAACTGCTCAGGGGAGAAAGAGCACGTACGTGCACACCCAGTGCACATCCTACAACTTGTTGACAAGTCCAACTTGTCCCACAGCAGAGTGTTGGGTTTCTTGAGGCTCCGCTTTCTTTCATGAGTGCCGTGAGGACCAGAAAGAGTGAGACGCATGTGATGAAGGCAGCAAGTCCAAGGAGGATGCTGAGCAAGAGTTCCCATCGTAGATTCCATCTTCCTTTTTAATGTAGCACTATTTTCCTCTCTAGTGCTCTGTGCTTGTCACCATACGTAACAGTCTAGGTTTAGAATGGTTAACAGTCTAGTGTTGGGCCAGCGTTTTGTGGGTTAACTGGTTTTCACTGGTAGCTTTGCCGCTTAATCTTTGAGTTAAATACCATCGGGTGGTGGATGCGATGGGGAGGAGCCTTTGGTAGTTGATTGACATCTCCGTGTGAAATTAGTCATTTCTGTCACTAAGTTGTGTCACCGTGCAGACCACTTGTCTAGATGAAAGAAGCTTGAGACCGTGACATTACACAGTTTGAGCGAATCACACTTTCATAGTAAGATCTGACTGGAAAAAAAGGCTAAAAAATGTTAAGCCAGAGCCCTCTGGGAATCTGGTGCCTTTAACAAGAATTGTCATTTTGTAAAATGTTACATCTATAGCATAGCCCGTATGTTTTCTATTGGTTTTTTGTACAGTTGTAAATTCGAAATACTCTGTCTTTGGGTACGTATTTTCAGTGTAATACAGTATGTATAATAAAGATTTAGATTTTCTAAGGAAATGGACTGAAACTCTTGTTTTAGTAGTCAAGCTGTGTACGGTATGCACAATTGACTCGGTGGTGGGCGTCACTGGCCTGAGACAAACAGCCAGACTGTGTGGCAGCGTGCCTCTGTTTCAGACCTGTCACGCTGCTCCTGTGGGTGCATTCCAAAGCTGAGGTTTCAAAGTTGACATAAGCTAGGGGGCGGGTTTTTGCGGCACGAGGTGGTGGCAGTGGGGAGCAGTGCCACTCACCATTTCCCGTCTCTCTGTTGTCCAGGTAAACTCCTTATCTTAACCCACATGGCTTTACTTTTAACTTTTTTTTTTTTTGCCTCCCCACCTTGGAGGTGGAGGGAGGGAGTGGCTGTACTGTGCTGAGTTGCCAGCTGGGTTCAAACCCAACAGCTGGTTGGGATATTTGTGAGTAGGAGGTTTACCAGGATACCTGCTCTTGCTTTCTGGGCAGGTTTGCCAAAAACTGATGAACCTTGGGTGATGTGTCCCCACAGTGTAGGCTGGGGGGGTGGGGGGGGTGAGCTGAAGCACTCCAGCCCCAGCCCAGACCCGATGGTAGGAGGAAGGTATGCCATGCAGGGGCTCTCCTACGGACGTGTGGAGTAAACCCTGGGTTTTAACCCCTTTAGCTGAATTACAGCAGTGGTGGCTTCTCTCAATTTTAGACTTGTGGGGGGGTTGATTTGGGCTTGCTTGTGGGTTGTTTTCTGTTTTGTTTTCCACAAACTCTTCTCTTGCTCAGAGACACTGTCCCTGTGGTCTAGTTTGTCCTGTGATAACAGCGCGAGCTAAGCCTTCATGTTTGAGTTACAGGGATGCGTGTGTCTGGTGTCATTCCAGTTTTCTCCCGCATGGCTGTGTGACATGGCTCTGTTACTCGCCTGTGCTGGAGCGGTGCCAGCCACAGTCTGAGGGTTTTCTCTTCTGTGTCAGGCCGACCTTACCAAACAGCCAGGAGGGAAGTTCTGTTCCAGCTCAGCCTCTCTGGTAGAGCTCTGGGGACAAAACTTTGAGAATCCATTGAGATGCACGTTTTTGTTTGTGATTCCATAGGGTACTTGCTCTGTCAAAGAGACTTACTGGTGCCCAAACGAGTGTCTCGCTATACACGTTATGTGAAGAGGTATGTGCCAGTTTGCCTGTCTTTGGAGAACGGCTGCTGCAGAATCAGACCCGTCTGTTCTTTGCAATCTCACTAGACATTTTGAACAGACTTAGCTGGTACAAGCAGAGGATGTTTAGGATGCTGCTCTGATGCAAACTCGTGACTGATGATTGACCAAACATTGACCCCTTTAAGACTGGGACAAGCTAGCGTCAGATACTGTCCCATCTTCCTAATGCCTTTAGACGGAACCTAAACCATCTCTTCGCTCTTCTCCCTGCCCCTGTGCACGCAGGTGTGCACATATGGGTTCTCCTGAGAGCAGGAAGTTGAAATAAGGCAAGAAGCAAAAAAGAGATTGTTCTAAAGGAGATGAGGTAACTTTGTTTTCAGAACCTGCAGTGTTTTACATGGTACCAGACCTTCTCCTGAGGAGCTTGGGGAGATTCTTTCAGCTGGCTCTCAGAATATGGTTCCAGAGTAGCATTGGGTATTAAAATACACTTACTCCTTTCTGGTAGAAATTTCCCAAGCAGAAAACAATCTGTTTCTCTAAGAGCGATTGATTCAAACCCTCTGTAGCATGAAAGTTTGGTTCTAGTGTATGATCCATCATTTGGTGTCATTAAATCCATAGTCTTTTTCCTCTTCAGCTTTCAATAAAAGTTATTTTATTATTGGCTGTTTGCTTGTGCAGGAGAGTTGGAGAGAGAGGCTCTCGTGACCGATCTTGTTTGTGCTGGAATTTTTTGCTCATCTGGATTGATCCAGAGCTGTTTCCTTCACTCCACCAAATGCTACGGGCACTGACGGCAGAAGCAATGCTACCTGCACTGGATTCGGAACGTCTTTCTCATCTGTTGGGTGGAACATAGCTCTTCTGGAAAACATCTCAGTCTCTTTTCTGCACATGTCTCGGTGATGTCTGTTGAAAACTGTCCCACTGAGTTATGAACAGATTCTGTTTTCTGTGTCTTCTACGACACAGCGCCTGTGGAATCCTCTCCCTGAATTATTTTGGTTTGCTCTGTTACAGACCACCAGCCACCCTGTCAGCATTCCTGAAGTCTGAGGCCGGGGGAGCCAATAGTTGGAGCTGTGGATGTGTCAGATGTAAAGAAGCATTGCCAGGGCAGCTCTCCATGCTGCTTTGTTGGGTGGGTTGTTGGTTTTCGGTTTGGTTTTTTTTGATGGCTGAAAGCTGCCCACAGGATGACTGTGTATATGTGAGCAATGACTTGGAGGAAAATACAAGGCACTCTGAGATTCTTGTAGCTATGTGTTGGCAAATGCACCTCCTCTTCTACAGCATCCTTTGTTCTGGATCATGGTTTGAATCCAGTAGAGCTGGAGCACTGTAGGAAGGCCCCATCCGTTTATACGTGCTGGCTTTTCACAAAGGGGGCAGGCTGTTGGCATGCCCTGCAAGTCGCTGCTTCAAAACTCAACATCTTGAGTTCAGATGTTCAGGGATTTAAATCCCTACAGGACCAACAAGAACACAGGGAATGTCATAGAGTCTGCGGTTGCTGCTGAGTGACCTTCCTGACTTGGAAGTGCTCTTAGTGTCTCAGCCGTGTCTGATCCCAGAGAGCTGCGTGTCAGGTAACCACACTCACTGCTTTTCCCTTTGTTTCATCACATCGTGCTTTTCTCCTGTGTGTTCTGCTCTAAGGCAGGTGACCCCCTTGTGCAACTTTTCTGCCTGCAGTGCTAGATGCGTTTGACCTGCATCCTTAACGCTGACTGCGCTTGAGAGGCACTGGTCCATTTTGGAGTTCTTCACTCTTTAAGACCCTCTTTACCTGATGGGGACTGATTAACAAACGTTCAGTGCTGCTCGTGAGAAAAATCTTCTGGACTCGGCTCATGTATTGTCACAGCTGAGTAAACCATCAGAGCTTTGCGGTTCCTTTGGCTGGCTCTACTCTTCTTTATTATGCCTTCTAAATCCTTTTCAAAAAGGTTTGAGTTACTTGTTTCAAAATGGATGTAATAACTTACTACTTAAATTCCTTCAGCTCCCTTTTGTGGCTTCTGTTACCCCATCTCCACCACACCGATGATGGAGTTTGCCACTGGTGAGGTTTGAGAAGAGCACCACTACCTCTTTTAGGTGAAGCGGCTGTTATTCTTGACTGAAGTGTAGTGGTATGTCCTGGCTCCCCAGAGCTGTGGTGCCATCCTGTGGCCATTGGGTCAGGTACAGATTTTGATGTTTATCCAGAGCACAAAAACGCGTGTGTTCCTTCAGGAGCGTTGGTGGCTCGTTTTTTTCTTGCTTTTGTCTTTCTTGCCTGTCTCAGCCCTCCTCTTGGGCACAAAGCTGGTTTCAGTAGCCTTCAGCATGGCAGAACTTCTTTCCTTACCTGAAATGGAGGAAAGTCTGGTGGCTTCCTTCCCGCTCGTTCAGTTCAAGATCTGCCTAGAACTGCTGAGGAGTCTGGTCACAATTCTGGGGCAAAGGTCCACCTGGTTGGGAGGCTCATCCACTGCATGTGCTTGTAGCAGTTCCGCAGGCAAGGTACTGAAGGGTCTTCAGAGGGGACACAGCATTTACAGTGCTGGCTTGCAGAGTGACGGGTGGTGGGACCTGTGTTCCTGAAGGTTGTGCTCCGGTGCTGCTTTATGAGAGTCAGTTGATACACCAGGGTCTTGCAGGAACCTTGTATCTCAAAGGGGGTGCTGGGTTCCCATCGCTGCCCAGCCCATGGGGTACTGCGTCCCACGGGTGTCAGGAATGCTTCGGCGCTTTTTTGTGCCTGCACAGGAGGCAGTGGCCCCGGTCAGAAGGCCGCTTGCAGGTTGTCTGTGTATCTTGCTCTTAGCCTGGCTGCAGCCCAGCCCCCCACTACGAGCTCAGCAATAGGCTGTGGATCAGGAACTCGCTGCTAAAGGGCCACAGTCTTGTCAATACCTGGATGCAGGACACCAAGGACCATCAATTCCCCTGGCAAAAGGGGACCAAGATAGCTCTGCAGCAGCTGGCTCAGAGTAGAGCATGGCAGTCGTTTGGCCCCAGAACAAGCATCTGTTAAGCCCAGGACACTAGTAGTGATGGTGGAGTGGTGGGAAATCATGGGAAGAGCCCAAGGACACAAGAATAAAGTGATCTTTCTGCTCGCATCTGCTGGCAGTTAATAGGGACTTTCTGACCTTAGAGGTTCACCTGGTGATTGTCACCATTTGGGGGCTGATGGGTATGTCCATCTACTAACAGCTCATGCATTCCTCCACTTTTCACTGTCCTCACTGTAGGTGGGACCTCACCTGGGCATTTTCACCCCCACAGCACTTGCTCTCGCATCCCAGTTAAAGGCTGAGGTGATGGTAGCTCCTGCTCGACGTTTGTGAAGAGGGCTGGTGTTTGAGGAAGGACTGTTCCTGCTCGGTGTTTCTTATTTAATAAGTAACTCTCCTTGGAAACAGGTCACTGGATATCTAACACCCCGGTGACTTGCAGCCCACTGATGCGTGGTCCTCTGGTGGCCCTCAGGTTTGTAATGCCTGGGTAGCTCAGAAATCCAAGACTGCCCTCAGCAGATAGAATCTCCAGTGGCACCTTCTTAACTTGTCCCGCTGGGGTGGAGATGTGTTTCCGGGCAGCCTTGGACAGCCGCTGTCCTCTCCAGGCGAGGCAACATGAGCTGACAGGAGCTGGCAGTGTGTTTGAGCAGGATGCCGTGTTCTCAGGAGAAATGTCCCCACTGCTGCCTCTGCCCTGTAAGGAGCCAGCCAAGTTTTGAGGGTGGCGGGCAGTGTCTGGTTTACTCGGGGACACAAGATTCACCACCCGTGGAAGACCAATGGAACTGACAAGAAGAGGGCCCTGTGCCAGCCTAGGACATCGCTTTTGATCAGCTGTGACACTGTTTTTTATTCTCTGTGAACCAACTAGCAAAAGCATTTAGTCTCAACAGGGACAAGCCAGGGCAGGTCAAGAGTTTATAAATTGACCTATTTGTACTCCTCTGCCCTGAAGTACCTACTTCTCTGCCTGCCTTCTTTCCTGTTGGAAGAGTATCTCCACCTTGCCCAGCTGCTAAAACAGGCGAGAGGGACGCAGCCTGCCGCACCTCCCCGCTGGGCTCTGGCAGCTCATCTGGTAAGGGGGCTTCGAGGGCACGGGAAGGAGTTTAAGATGTAATTTCCATTTCTCTTCATGAGTCAGGCTGAAACTCCCAAATGGAGGTACTGCCACAGCGATGTCAACACCTGCTTCTTCAGTGCTTTTCCAGGGTGTGTACATGTGTGCTGTAGCTGCCCAGGAAATGTGCGACTTGCTCTGGGATTTGGGGTGTAGTTCACGTTACGGAGGGGACTGACCTGCCATCAGCTCCCCTGACAGGACAAATCTCACTGGGTAGTGGTGTCAGTGTTTCGTCAGCGCTCGGGGCTGCTTCATCCTCAGCAGTGCTTGTGCAGAAGTTGTCTCCCACCGCAGATCCTCGCCGGCTGGGCTGATGAACGGACAGCCCCACACCGGTCGAGGGGGACCAGGCTGTTGTGTTATTTACACAGACTGAGATCAAACATCCTGCACAGAGACCTGTAAAACCTCTGGAGCCAAGGTGAGAGCCACTATGCGGAAAGGTCGCCTACCTGCAGGGGAGGGGCCGTCCTCCACCACTGCCTGGCCCGGAGCTGCTGGGCAGCATCTCTGCGAGGAGCTGCTGGCGCTGCGTCCTGAGGTCTGGTGTTGGGGTTGGTGGCAGTTCAGCAATTGAGGTTGAATTTCACAGCAGGAAGCCAGTTGGCCATGGAGTGACCTATACCCCACAAACTGGTGATACCAGAATTGAGGAGGCTGCCCAGTCTCCCTACAGCTACCATGAGGCATGTTAGCATCACCACCAGGCTGTCGCTACTGGGGACAGGAGGACAAGAGAGTGTCCCTGGCAGAGCTGTGGGTACCAGAGAAGATCCTTGGGCAGGGACTGGCAGGTGCCTGCCCCGTAACAGGGGTTCTGCCTCTCTGTGCAGCGCCTGCAGGAAGCCCTGCAGGGCTGCACAGGCAGGGATTGCGTTTTCCCTTGTGCAACTTCCCGTCGACAGCCGTGCAACACGGAGAGGCAACCACAGACCGTGGGGGAGCAACCACGCTTGTAGCACGGTGCTGTCCGGGCACTATGTGCAACGCCAAACTCAGCCTTCCTGGGCCTCCACGAGGGAAGCTGGGGGCTCTGGGTTAGAGGTTGCTAACTGTTGGCTCACCACGTCGAGCTCTGCGGAGGATCTTGGAGCAGAAGAGACATGGGCAGCTTGTGACAGTGCCTGATCTGCTCACGGAACGTGTGGCTGGGGCGGCTCTACCTACAGAGCACCGCGGTCCTGTGGAACAGCCAGCTGTTCCCTGAACGTGGGAGGGGAGTGACACAGTGAGACGTGGTGCGCAGCTGTATGTGAGAGGAAATCCCCTGTCCGTGTGACCGCCTGACCGATGGGGGCAGAGGGAAACGCGTGGCGTCTTTCAAAGCAGGGCTGCAAGGTGAGGAACCCATGGGGACATCTGTGTCCTTGGGCAGCACGGGCAATGGCAGGAGGACCCAGCCTCAAGCGGGCTAACACGGGGAAAGGGGATGGGGCCTTGCAAAATGGGCCTTGGGAAAGGTCTGCTCTCACCAGGGTGAGTCTGGATTATGGCAAGGTTGGTCTCAGTTTGAACTGTGGACTCTTCGGGGGTTGTTTCTCTTCTTACAGGAAGCCCTGGGTGTGTGAAAACTGAAATCCTCTCACTTGACGAGGTCACGGGGGGCTGGCCAGCAGCCAGGCACAGGGCTCTTGCGCAGCGCTGCCCGTTCGCTCCATGAGCCCGTCGCTTCCTCCAGGGTGTTTCTGCACGCCGTGAGAAGAGGCTCAGATTTGCTCTCCTGGTGTTTAGGGTGCACCACGCTTTGAGAAGGCCAGCGACGTCCTAAGATCTGTTGCAGTCTCCAAGCATAAAACTTCCCTTTGTTGGGGGGAGTTTGACTTGACTGAGCCTCATGATCAGAGTCAGGTGACAATATCGGGCACAAAACCAGAGGAGAGTGAGGAGTCGGGTGTGGGAGGTTAGCTGCTGGTCTTGCCTTTTGACAAGCTGTGTTACTCCTCCGGGGAAAATGAGTGCCTGGCCCTCTCCGCTGCTTTGGAGCTTAACCACGGCGTGTCTCGCAGGTACGTCCCCCTGAAGCGGCGTTTCTCTCTGCTGGCTGAGCACGGAGGTGGGGAAAGCTGCAACGTGCGTCATCGTGACCGGGCCTTACTGTGCTGCGGACAGGC
>NW_010411088.1:79754-86289 GCF_000710305.1 Buceros rhinoceros silvestris | reverse complement strand
CGGACAGGCAGGGCTGGAGAGGGGGGAGGCGGGGAAGGGGATCAGTGTTGAAAGACAGGGGCTGTTGCTGGGCTTGGTGGGTATAAAAACGTTCTTCTACGAGATAAAAAAAAGGGGGGGGCAAAAATAGAGCCCTATTGCTCTGCAAATTGAGGATTTGCAGTGGCCTCCTCATGGCTTTACCTTAAACCCCAGGGAAGAGGATGCCCCAGTACGTTCTGCTTTCTTGGGGTGTTTTGGTAATCAGGTCTTTGTAAGAGAGAGAACATGCATAAAAATGCCTGAATTTTCTTGTAACCATGCTTCTGTCTGCTGCTTTCTCTGTTCTTCTCAATCTTTTGTGCTGCTTAGCCATCAGAAGCCCTGTGTTCCATCTGCAAATCTTGTTGCACCTCAGTCCACATCCTGTGCCGGACAAGCCTGGTCCTGTGCAGCTGGAAGCTCCTTGGGGTGAGGTGCTGCCCTGCTCTTCTCACGGGGTCCACCTGCCCTCGGGGGCCCTGAGGCTGCTGGGCGCCCTGCGGACCTCTCCCTTTTTGGAGTATGAACCCGTCAGCCCCGCTGATGATGTGCGTTTCACAGAGTTCCTTAGTAAGAGGCAGAACAGCTGCTCAGAGCTGTTACCTGCCGAGCCCCATCCCAGCTGAGCGCGCCCAGGGCAGCCTGAGCGCGGGACAAGGCGTGAGCCATAGCCTGGCACCCCCCCAGCTGTTTGACCTCATGAGGAACTCTGTTTCGGGAGACAATTATTCACCTGTTGAGGTCACCAGAGGTGATGATCCTCACCTCCGTCCGGAACTGTTGGCTGGGTTGTGTGTTGTTTGGCTTGAAGGATTAGTGTTCAGAACAGCAGGCTGTGCGAGGCGGAGCGAAGGGAAAACAAAGCGGCGTCCACCCCATTTCTGCATCCTGTGAGCTCTCGGCCAGCGTGTGCGCGCCTCCCAAGTCAGCCGGGCTGCCTGCCTCGTGCGTCAGGAGCCTCAGTAACCTCCCCTGACACCCTCAAGGCTTTTGGAGTGAAACATCTTGACAAGGAATCACAGAAAGACCCATCCTTGAAGTGTCTCTGGAGAAAGTCTCTAGAAAGTGAAGTCCCTGTTCCCTGGCAGGGACAGTGGAAGTGCAGGAGAGAAAATGGTCTGGCACGTCTGAGGTTGTTTGAGTACTATTTTTTCCACACATGTGACATGGTAAAACAAAACATCCTCCATTTTTAATAGATGCTCAAAACTATTTTTTCCAGCCCGCTGCCTTTGTTTTGGGTTTTTTTTTTCTTTTCAGAAGTTGCTAAAATGAGTTTATGAAGCAGCGGCTACTGACGGCTATTGATGGCTACTGAAGTTTTTTGAACAGTTCAATGGCTATTTTAGTAACATTATGGAAAGATATTTTCAGTCTTTTTCAAAAATCCATCTTATCAGAACCAGGGGCGGCTTGTGAGGAGGCAATATCCAACTGAAAAAATCCTTACAAATAAAAGACCGACCACCCGACAAACCTCAGCTGTGTGCAGCCCGAGGTGCTTCCGTCCTCTGCAGCACCTCTGGCTGGCGGAGCTGAGCAAACGCTGGGGAGAGGCTGCTCCGTGGGAGATCAGGCTTTGATGCCAGTGGACCTTCCGAGAGCTTTTCCCAGAAGAACTCGATGGTGCCCTTGAGTTACTGCTGGTGTTTACTTTGAGATCAGCTTGATAAAAACCGGGACTGACTGGGCTCATTGCCGGATGCGAGGGAAGAGAAGCAGACGGACTCCAGCCCTTCGGGCAGGCAACTCAGACGAGGGAAATTGTGCATCTCGGTCCTGGGTTGAGGCATGGCCAAGGGAGTGGTGCCCTGCTGCAGAGCTGCTCCGCCTGCCTAGGACTGGCACTGGCATCTCCATGTCGCTTGGACTTAGACTTGGGGCAAACAAATACGCCACGAAACGATCACTGTTAAAGTCAGTGTCTCTGTTTTGGGGGCTACAGCAAGAAAAAGCAGGCAGTGGGCAGACTGGGTGCTCCTCTGCTGCCTTGCTCCGTTGTTGCGGGCAGGTGGGCTCTCACACTCAGAGGAGCGCAAAGCTGGCAGTACGCAATAGGAGGGAGCGCTCCCGAGGAGCATCCTCTGTGTTATCACAGCCTTGAGAGGGTTCCTTTATTCGGTGTCCTGATCTTGCTGTAGAAATTTCACTAGAGATGCTGGTCAGCTCGGGTCGCGTATTGCTGTCCGTACCACAGCGGTGCAAAGCACTGGTACCTGTGGGTGCCTGGCTCACGTGGTGTAGCCAAAATTGAGAGAGAAATCTAAGGCTGCGGAAGAAGTGGGTTTGGGAAAAAGCCTTCAGGGACCCCGTAGGAGCTGCTCCTCTGAGTCCCCAGCTTCTCCTCCTGCTCCTGTCCTTCCCCATCCCTCCGTCAGGTGTCAGCTCCTTGAAAACCTGTAAAGCAAATTCTTAGAGCAGCCCTTTTACCTTCCACGTCAACGGAACTCGATTCCAGCAGCCCCACTTGCTGCAGCGGCTTCGCAGCTGTGTGCTGGCTGGGAGAGCGGGTAAGCACCACGTTATCGGCCACAGTCGCGTGCTGCTGCTGGGCGGAGCTGGGTGTTTTCAGAAGCTGTGTTTATTTTAGAGTAAACCCCAGCCCTGCGTTTCTGACCCAGGCTGCTGTGGCAGGAGCTGGCTGGTTTGTTTCTGCTTCCCTTCCTTTGCTCGGAACCGACCACACTGCTGAATTAAAACCAATTTGCTACTTTTCACCTTTAGTTTTACAGTCTCTCTTGCGTTCAGAGACTGGAAGACATCCCCGTGCTTGTGCGCCAAGAGGAGGCGTTCATCAGCAGGCAGGGTTTCAGTCATGACGAAACAAGTGCAGTAATTCCCCTTTTCTCTGAGGATTACAGCTGTCCCCGCTCTGACGGGAGGATTTCGGAATCAAAGCAAGTCTTGGCCTGCAGGTTACCTTCTAGTTATTGGATGGATCTCCAGAACAGCTTAAAACAAAATCCCAAGCTCGTGACTTTTCTTTGCTGATCCCTTTAACGGAGGTGGGATAAACCAGGCAGCTACCTGACAAGCTTCTCAAATCAGACTGTCGTGAGATCTTGGGGTAAACTGTCTCAAGTGTTTCAGCGTTCTCACACCCTTCTAAGAGAGTCAGACCTCCTGGACATCAGCATCTCCTGAGTTGTGCCTCATGGACCTGCTCCTTTACTTCCTTGCTAAGTCTCTGGTGTGTCGGGGATGCTCAGATGCTGTCAGTGATTGCTGCCTTGCTCTTGAATTGCTCTGTAGTGGGACGCGGCAGAAGGCAGTTCCTGGACATCAGACGAGGATACGCGGGTTAAGCAGTTGATAAACAGGTAATGGGAAACCTTCATTAAATGGAGAACAATAATTAGTCCACTAATAATGGGGTTTTTTCTCTTAGGTATTGTTTTAGGTCAGATAACCACCACCCAGTTCCCCACTGCATCAACCCCAGCACCTCCCAGTGCAACCACCACCCAGGCCCCCATGGCATCAACCCCAGCACCTTCTGGTGCAAACGCTACTGTGGCCTCTGGTCCCCCAACTGCCACTGCAACGCTCTCGGCTGGGGAGGTGTCAACAACTGCAAACCTCGTCACGTCCACGGCAGCACCGTCTGCTGATCCCAACACAAAAAAGCCTGCTCAGACTCTGCCTTCCACGACGGATGCAACCACCCTCACCTCTGGCATCATGACCACCTCTCAAGGGTCTACAGGACTAACAGATGCATCCAGCAGCACTCCAGCATCCCCTCCAGGTGGGACCACGTCTCCTGGAGTCCCATCAGCAGCTCCGTTCCTCACCACCGCCAAGCCCTCAAACTGCAGCAGTGTGAATGTGACAGCCTGTGCCCGCTGCTCCCCAGGGACGTTCTCCAGCGAAGGTAAGCGTCCCTGCTTGCCCTGGCTCTCGTGTTAGGTAGCAAAATGACTTGTCAAGGGAGGTGAAACCCCGATGTGCTCTCGTGTTGGAGGCTTGGAGAGGCAGCAGGAGTGTTGTGCCTTACTGAGGTTGAAGACTTGGCCTGTGTTGCCCTCGTGCTGTGTATTGGTCTTCCCGAGGCTTCCCCAGTAGGATGAAGAAGCAGTAGGGTTGTGGCACAAAGCGTGACACAAGTGCAACCTGATTTATCGGCAGGAGGATGTCGTTTTGAGGTCTAGTGCCGAATATAAGGGCAGCTTCTAACTATCTGTCCTGAATGTTTGAAAAAGAATCTCTGCTATGGAACAGCCTTTTCACTTGGGCTTGGAAAATACCTGATCAAGCTCTGTTGTGGTCAGGAGTGCATAACGTCACCTCTTCCAGAACTTATTTATGTTGTAGCAAGTTCATTTTGTTGTTTTGTTTTTTTTTTTTAAACACCCCCCCCAAAAAAAAATTTCCCAAATTAAAAAAAATTCCCTAAAATACAAACCTTGTACTTTTTACTTCCTTCCCCCACTGCAGGGCGCTTTTAAAAAGAGGAATAAGCAGCTCTGATGCCTCAGGGTAAATCTGCAGAGGGCAGGAGGTAATTCCCACCTCCCACGTATGCAGGATGATCACCCACAGGATCTCCTCCTCTTCCCCGTGCCTGGCTGCCGCAGCTCCAGCCTGGTTCCTGCACGCAGCGGGACGGCAGCTCTGGTGTGAGCAGCTCCAGCAGATCCCACAGGATTACTCTGCGTATCTCCGATTTGTTTTGTGGAGCAGAGAGGGCTGGAGCTGGTGTCTGGTGGGAATGCTGTGGTGCCTGTGCTCAAAGAAAAGCTGTTTAAGCTTAAGGCAGATCCTCTGCCCTGCGGTTTTACTCCTCAGTTCTGTTTCCCACAAGCCTAAATTATCAGTAACCCAAAGGAGTACGTTGGGGTTTTTGTCTTTTTTGTTCATGTGTCGGAGGGAAAACAATCAAAACCCTCCAGGCCCCTCAAATTAGAAGAGAAAAAAGCTGTCATCTTAATTACCAGAAATCCATCTCGATAGACGTGACCCCTTAGATCATGCTATGGCTGTTCATCGTTAGTAAGCTTGCTAACGACGCACAGCAGCATAATTAGCATTAATGTCCCAGTGTCTGCCCTTTAAGACTGTCTCGCTGGAGGTTTGCATCCCAGCACTTCTGCCCTCATGGCAGTGACCGGTCCCGACAAGCGTGGGGGGGTTAAGTCAAGCCTTGCAACCCTGACACTGAGTTTTCTGTCCCAATTTAGGCGCCTTGAGCTGCTCGTGCTGTGCGGGGGGCTTGTGCGCAGACCTCGGCGCCTGCACCTCCTGCCCGCTGGGCCACTACCAGCCGGAAAGTGGGCAACCGTCGTGCCTGCCTTGTCCACAGGGGCGTTATGCCAAGTAAGTGGTTGAGCCCCTGGGCACGGGGAGGTGGATGCTCTTCCTCAGAACACGTCCCAGCTGGCAGAATCTCCTCCTTTGGGCTACAGGAGAAGAGCTGCCAGGGTTGTTTCTGGGTGGGAAGCGCAGGGTTTTGCATCCCCAAGAGAAAGAGCAGCTCGGGGCTCACTGCCCCTGCGCCCGCTCGTGGTGTACGCACTCGGCAGCAGCCGCGGGAGGCTGTAGGCTCCCCAGCTTCTCGCAGGGCTTTGTGGCAAACTGGGCCAGGCAGCTCACTCACTGCAAAGCCGAAATGCCTGCGTGCCTCTTAAACTAACCTACAACAGCCCAGCCTCTGGAGAAAGCCCCAGGCTGCCTTTGGTCTGCGCCTCGGACGGCTCCCCGTGGGGCGGGCGGGGGTATGAAGCAGCCGCGGGAGGCTGTAGGCTCCCCAGCTTCTCGCAGGGCTTTGTGGCAAACTGGGCCAGGCAGCTCACTCACTGCAAAGCCGAAATGCCTGCGTGCCTCTTAAACTAACCTACAACAGCCCAGCCTCTGGAGAAAGCCCCAGGCTGCCTTTGGTCTGCGCCTCGGACGGCTCCCCGTGGGGCGGGCGGGGGTATGAAGGTGTGTGCCCTTCCGCACTGCTCATCTCCTCCCACCAGGAGACCTGGCTGCGGGTATCCTGGTGCTGAGGGCTTCCAAGCGGTGGCCCCAGCCCTCTCCCCCCACCCCCTGGTCTTTTGTATGTATTAGGAGGGAATATGGGGGGCTTGCGATGGGGGACACTTGGGAGTGATGTGTGGGTTCATCTCAGCTTTCCTCTAGGATACCGCTGGCCAGCTGGCTTCATCCCCATGCTTTGCCCCATTACTTTCTCAATCCCTGTTCAACTGCCTCCTTGGTATCTCGTTACTTTTAAGTCGCTGACATCTAAAGCAGTGTGCAGGCTGGCGATACACTGTGGGAAAGCTCACCAGGCGCCCCTGCTAGAAGCCAGCCGTGCAATTTCACCAGGCTGCCCTGTCGCGGGGACAGTGTACACGTGTCCTCTGGCTGTGGGGACACAGGCATGCGCTGCTGTCACCATTTCCCATGGGGCTTTCCCTTGCTGTGTCTGACGTCTGCTGCAAGCAACCGGTGGGCTTTGTCACCCGGGTGCTGCAAGGACAGGAGGGGTGGTGAGAGCTTCATACCGTGTCCCTTTGCAGAGCTGCTC
>NW_010411088.1:75175-79617 GCF_000710305.1 Buceros rhinoceros silvestris | reverse complement strand
ATCAGCCCCGGGGAGAGGGACCAAAACCTGGCAACGGGGAGGGGGGACCTGATCGTGAAGTTTGTTTGCAGCAGCCCCTGAGTTTGAGGAGCCGCCAGCTTCCTCTTCCACGCTCCCCCCTTGCTGTTTGTGCTGTGAGGAGCTGCCTTTCCTAATTTACCCGCGAAGTGCTTTAGAAATCCAGTCAGGATCAGTCCCCAGGGCGCTGCACAAACACTCCGGGGGGGATGTCGGAGAGGGTAACGCAGAGGCGGGGGCCAGGAGGGTCAGCGAACACCGGCTGGGTTTACTTGTGCCGGAGGTGGGGGACCAGAATGAGGGGGGCTGTGGGGAAGGGGAGGGAAGGGGGTCCGGCGGGCACAGCGAGTGCACGGCCATCTCCATGGAGCTGCCCCGGCCCCAGCGCTGCACAAACACTCCGGGGGGGATGTCGGAGAGGGTAACGCAGAGGCGGGGGCCAGGAGGGTCAGCGAACACCGGCTGGGTTTACTTGTGCCGGAGGTGGGGGACCAGAATGAGGGGGGCTGTGGGGAAGGGGAGGGAAGGGGGTCCGGCGGGCACAGCGAGTGCACGGCCATCTCCATGGAGCTGCCCCGGCCCCAGGGCTCTGATGGGATCGTTTAACATTTTTGTGGTATTTGGAGAATCCAGGCTCCGCTGAGCTTTGAGCAGCTCCGTCTGGCACGGGCCCTGCATCGCTTTAAGCACAGCATTTACTATGATTCAAATTGACTTTTATTGTTTTCCACAAATCTCCCTCAGCCCTGGGGTTTCTGAAGGAGTTAAAGAGAGTGTCCTTGTTTTCCTCCAAAGCATCCCTCAGTACGTTAACAAATTCTAACTGGGGATTTGGCTCTGCTGGCGATGAATGCAGTAGCTTTCCTCTTTCTCTGCCTTTCCCTCTTCTCCTCCCCCTCCTCCCAGAGGTCTAACATCTCGCAGCCCCTTTCCCACAGTCCCTGTTACTTAAGGTCAGGGCTCTCACGCATCAGCGCCTGCGGTTTCGCTCCTTTTTGCGGCTCCTAAGTGACCTGACTCGAACAATGGCGCAGCCCCTTTTGGTGCCGCTGATGGATGCTGGACATCAAGCACCTTTCCAATTCAATTCCACTTCGCAGTGTGCATTCAAGAGCCTGACTCTACACCGATGTTTTTAAGGCTGGCTCCAACATATTTTTCAAGACCTAGAATTTGGACTCAGAAACCAGCCCTTGTCCTTATACACCACAGGTCGTCTCTAGCTTAATTTTTTTCAGCGGACCTTTAACGTTCAGGCGAACTCAAACTGTTCTTCTGCCCAGACTCCTTCATTAAAATTAAGCTATTTCCAGACTTGTTAGTGAACAAAGAGTTGTGCTCTGCTCTCCCCTCTTAAAGGGAGGGGACGGAGGCTCTGGTGACCTAAAGCCCCCTCACTCTGCTCCCTTCTCTCCCAGCTTCACCCGGAGCACCGCCTGCCTCCCCTGCCCGCCTGGCCACCACGCTAATGAGCCGGGGGCTGCAGCCTGCGGAGCCTGTGAGAGAGGTACGATTTGTATGCAACCCCAATGCACTCTTTCATTAGGCTCTGTGATGCTTTTTTCCACGGCCAGATGCAATTACCAGGTAACTTAAAAGCTCCAAAGAGCAAGCAGGTTATTTTGTTCAAGCTAAAAATAGGATGGCAGATCTCTTCCCGTTCTGTTATTGACATTTTTATTAAAATGCAAAGAACAGATCTCAGAGTCATGCCTCTGTTTGCAACAAGCTAATACTAATGCTGCAACAAAAGCCTTTTCCAGGAAGGCAGGAAGGTTTATGAAATTCAGTTATAGCACGAGGGGGAGGAGGGTGTCAGGAAAATAAAGTGTTCCCCTATTTTTAATGGCAAAAATGAGTCTAAACCATCTCTGTTTTCAGTTAGGCAATCTTCCGCAGCCTGAATATTAAGTGTAATACTCTCTCTATTCCCCAGGCATTAAAAACTGGGTTTTCAGCAGGCTACTTTGTGCCTGGCTAATGTGACACCAGCCTGGTACAACGTGTTCGCAGACAGTGTGACATGTTTAAAACAGACCAGCGTTTACTTATGCAAAAACCTAATTAACACATGCAGTGCAGCAGCTACTCCGTACACCAGTTACGTGCTCCTCATCCACGCACAACTGTTCTTTTGAAAATCCACCCACCAAACCGTTTGGCTGGCACCTAAACCGTGGCTATCACTTGCTGAGTTTGGGAGGACGAACGTCTAACTGGTGACAGCACTGTCTGTGTCACCCCCTTTACTCAGCAAATCTGAACACTGTGTTAGACCAGAGAGGAATCTGTGGGGGTGGCCCCTAAATTATGCCACTGCAGATTTAAATAGTTCCTTTTTCCTTGCAGGGAGAGGGATGTTGTTTTGTTTTCATCCTGCTCTACCGCAGCCTCTGCTGCTTGTTGCAGTCTGGGCCAGTCTGAAGGGTGTAAGGCAGATCCTCTCTGAACGCAGGAACCTGAATTCTGGCCCACGTGGAGCCATGGCAGTGACCAGTATTGTGTGTGCATCTTCGGGCACCTTCCCCAAGCCACCCCAACTCCCAAGTGGTGTTCTCCTGCCTTTAGAGGTTCCTGCTGGCACGGCGGTGATGCGTGAGCTGGGTCCTGCCTGCCTCCCCTGCCCACCCCATGCTCATCTCAGGACATTTTCCTCCTTGTTGTGTTTTGGGGAAAGGTCTGTACGTGTCCTCCTGCCCTTTGTGGTCCTAGTGGTGCAGAGAGGGAGAGCAGAGCCACCTTGGTTGGTGAGTCCTGTGTCCTTCCCTTTGCGGGGAAGATGCACCACAGGCTTCTTGTGATGGGGGAAGCCCTGGAGGGGCTGGAGTGACTGGAGGGGTTTCTCAAGGCCAGGGACCTGCTCCAGCTGAACAGCCCAGCAATCGGCTGTTTCAGTTTCATTCCAGTTTGACCTGCCATGCTGGGAAGGTTGACAGGTCTCTCTGTCTCCCTTGTGAGAGTGACACCTGGGAACTCTGCCCAACCTCCCGCCCTCCCCCGCTCCCCTCAGCGTGGCAGAGGTCATTAGGAAACTTCTGGTACCCTTTCAGGGCTTTTGAGAAATAGAAACCCAAATACCCCGAACCAGCCTGTGAAATACCACCTGACATGTGTGGTGGGGCGCTGACTGGGTTACTTGTAAAATGGAGATGAGCAAATACACAACAACAGTGTGGGGCAGCGAGGGTGCGGAAGAGATCCTGAAAATGCACTCTTCTCTCTTTCAGGCCATTTTAGCTCCCAGCAAAATGCAGCTTTTTGTCTGCCTTGCCTGCCCGGATCATTTTGCAAGTAAGAGTCTGCTTGTGATGCTGGCTGCCGGGTGGGCTGGGAGGGGCTGTTTTCTTTTGGACGCTGAGACAGAAGACCCAATGCAGCAGCCAAAGGCATGTCACCGGCCGTTTCAGCTGAGCCCTGGTGACAGAGGGACGATATGGTGGAAGGGATGATCCTGGCTGGATGTGGAGGCATCCTGGGACGAGGTGGTAGAGCACCTGCTTGCAGCCCACCTCTGCCATCCCCTCTCGCTGCCCTCGCACGGGCATTGCACGCTTCTGGTAAACAAACAGATGCTGGCACAGGGGTCGAGCTGAGCGTCGCTCTGGGTTTTGTAGAACTAAGCTGAGCTGATGGTTTGTTTATCCTGTGTTGTGGTGTGCAAAAGGCAGTAGCTAAACTACCCTGACTGAGCTGTCACCTCCAGGGTGGGAGAGCGGGCTTGGGAGACGCACTGGTGGGGTACCTTGTGATGGGCAACACGCCCTGCCGCGTAAGGGATCCCTGCATGGAGGTTGCAGGGTTTATATCCAAAGCAGCTGAACTGACCAGCGAATACTTCCCTCTGACCTCACCTTCAGCTCATTTGGCGCATGTTATGTAGCAGATCTCTGCTGATCCTTGATTAAATTGCCACCAAACTGGACACAGGGCTTACCCAGCTGTATCGCAGGTGTCTCCCAACTCCTTTCAGTATGCATCGACCACTTCCAGCCAAGTTTGCTAAGGAATAGTGATGTCTAGGATAGCAAGTCCCTGCAAGTTTCATGCAAATAAGCAACCAAAGAGAGGACAGAAATGCCACCATGTGCCCAGCCCTAATTAGACATGTGAGAAACCACACTGGAGAGAGACACTGTAAATGCCCACAAAACCACGAAAGCTTAGCTCCTGGTAGACCCTGGAGCCTTCATCTGCAGGTATGTTAAGAGAGCTGGCTTTGGTGGGCTGGGCTGGTCACGGGAGCACTTGTCCTGCAGCATTGTCTGCCTCCTCCCCTCTCTCCAGCACCACCGGCTGCACAGCGTGTCTGCCTTGCCCGGGTGGGCAAGAGGCTCTTCAGGAGGCATCGGAGGAGTGCACGCCCTGCCTGGCAGGTACCTTCTGCAGGGGAGGGTGGGTGGGTGTGCTGCTGAAAGCTGTGGCCA
>NW_010411088.1:67651-75088 GCF_000710305.1 Buceros rhinoceros silvestris | reverse complement strand
AGATAGACTTCTAGCAAAAAAAAAAAAAAAAGCATCTTCATGAGTGGTTGCTTTGCTGATGAAAGCACAGACTTGCTAGCAGCGATGGGGGATGCTCTGCAAGGGTTGACCTGAGGCAAAGGGGACAGTTAATGAGGGCAAATGAGGAAATGACTGTGCTCCTTGCAGGAAAGCATTTACCACTTCGAGTCCCAGGGCTTCCATGACCCATGATTCCTGCTAAGCTTAGGAAACTGAGCCGTGCTTTAAACTTTCCTCAGCAAGTTTCAAACAGCTGGAAAACGTGTTTGAATCCAGAATTAGAGAGGACGAATCACTGCTGACCTCCAGCTCCAACCTTTCCTCTGCTTTAAAGCCAGGGCTCACTGCTAAACCCGCCTCCCACTGCACTCCTACTCACTGTCTGCCAGATCTAACCCCAGACATCCATCAGACCCTCTGCCCCTGTTTGTTCTGTCCTGCCCCTTTGCTTCTGAGCGAGGACCAAAGTCCAGGCTCAGCTTTTGTTACGTGCATGAAATATTTAATGGTCTTTGTCCTTGTGGCTTTGAAAGCTGAATCATTCGTATGCAATTGCAAAGGCCCCAAGGACTAGTCCTAGATCTTAATTTTGTGCTTATTCACTATTTTAGGTATGTTCAAAGGTCCCAGCGACAACACGTGCAAGCTCTGCAGGACAGGAGAATACCAGTTACAGCGGGGCAAGGAGAGCTGTGAGCTGTGCCCAGAAAATCACTACTGCCCGGTGAGAGTCTCCATCAGCTGGTTTGACAGCCCAGATTAACAAATAAGCTGTCCCATGACAAGCTAAATACACTTCCGTTAACACCACTTCTACCTGAGCCTCTTCACTTACAGGTAGACAGAGCTCTGATGGGAGGAGATGGTTAGTTACGACACCAGGAGTCTGGCTTTGTGACACTCTTGGAGCTGCCTGGTCTCAATGGGCCACCAGGGGCTCATCAGCCAATGGTGTGTCCATTCCTGCGGGGGTTTGGTGCATGGGCATGATGTATAACAACACCTTCTGCTCCTCACCTACTCAGAGTAACTCCACAGGGGCAGACAGGCTGAATTTAACGATGGCAGGTTCCTTTCTCGGTTCGTTTTCTTCTGTTTTTTCAATGCTCAAGTGCCACCTCCCTTCACACTAGCTACTTTCTCCAGTCTTCCCCGTTTGCTGGTGCTGAGTTACTTCTTCTCTTGGGCAGAGCCCAGATGTGAACCCGGTGAAGTGCCCTCCCGATGCCTTCTGCCCCGCGGGCAGCGCCGAGCCGGCATACTGCATGGAGGTCTTCCTGTACAAGGTGGGGGACTCCTGCCAGCTGACTCCCCTGACGGTCATTCTCCTGGCTGTCTTCTCAGCAGGTGAGTGTTGGCTGGTCTTCTGTTGTCTGGTAAAACTAGACACCCCTCTGAAGCTGGGTGCCTTTGTGTTATGCCAGCAGTGTTCTCTGGATGGTGTATTTGCCGTTTCTGGAAACCCAGATTTCAAATAAAGATCTTCCTGGCTGCTTTCAATGCCAATGACACTCTTTGCCCGGTTCCCAAGGAGGGACATGGCTGCATTTGCTCTCAAGGAAGGCCAGCATAACGCTGAAGGTTTGTTGTTTGTCCTTGGGAAGCAGGTGTGTGTATGGACCCCAAAACCAGGAATCTCTTGGCTGCCTAGAAGTAGGAAAAAGGACAATTTCCTTTTGGTATGAGACTTCAAGTTTCCTGAAAACATTCCCACACCGCAACCTTGCTGCAGCATCCAGCAGGACAGGGTGCTGTCGGCTCGTGCAGAGGTGGTTGTATCGATGCTGTCGTGAAATGCAGGATGAAAGACAACCAGCAGCTACGGAGTACGTGGGGCATCCCTCACCCCAGATGGCACCTCCTGTAATTATTAGCTCGTTTGGGCAAGCCAAAGGGTGGCTGAGCTTTTCCACCTGGAAACTACACCCTGAACACTCACTGCAATACAATGAGTATGCATTTGTAGTCTCTTAGCAAATGGAAAAAATATGAGTTTTGTCATTCTAAATTGAAGTTTGGGGGAGTTTTAGTCATAACAGTTACAATGCCAATGAGCAACTGATACTGCTGTGGACGCAGAAAGCGTAGACAAGCAAGCTGGGAAGAGGGACTCGTCTCCTGTGCACAGGCAGGTGAACAGAAACCCCACTGTAAGCGCCACCTGAGGGAAGATTTTACTCTCTAAGTCACAGAGATGACTGAGTCATCGGAGGGTGAGGAATTAGTCTCACACCCATGGGTGTCTGTGTTTTCAGTGCAACAGTTACGTGCCTCCTGAGGACGGCGAGCTGGGTTTGAGAATCGGTCTTCAAAAGGCAGGGGGGAGATAAAATAGGTGTGTTATTCCCCGCAGTGAACGAGAGAGAGCAAAGGTGCTTCCCCAACAACAAAGCAGTGCCAGTTGGTCTTGTCGAACTCCTCTCTTGGCACCAGAGCAGAGGGCGCTGTGGATACGCAGGAGGGGAAAAGGGCGGCAGCTTCTGGAGGAGCCACCGCTCTAGCAGCACTGGTTGACTGCTCGTCTCCAGAGGACTGAAGTGCCTTGGCGAGAGCAGACGAGGGCTGTTCTACAAGCCATGGCCTGGAACTGTGTGAAAGCTCTTCCACCAGCACCTATCCCCTTGTGCCAGGCTGTCGTCCAAGAATCTGCCAAAACGGATGCCATCTGAAGCGAGTATTAATTAGGAAAAGTAGATTTAAATGAAGTGCACGAAAAGCCTGTCCACGCAGGGACAGCGGCCCGTTAACCAGCATTTCTGATGATACGCAAGTCTGAGGGTCACAGAGCAGCGTTCCTCAGCGGAGTCCTGCCTGTCACAGAGCTTGCTATGAAGAGGGGTGAAGGAAACACCCCACAGAGGAACCCGCGAGTATTTCACGACTGGTCTAACAGATCAATTGTTTACCACGAGACCGGCTGCTCATGCAGTCGAAGTTTGGACGGGTTTGTCTGGCCATATTGCATCACAGCGACAGACTTGTGCTCTTCTGTTAAGATCAATCTTCCCCGATTGCGCTTCTGCCAGAAACAAACAAACAGAATGTCACAGTACGTGATATTTGCCAATTATTTCCATGTCCGTGCCCAGCCTAGAAGTAGTTTTTCCTGATAGTCCCAATCTCAGCCTAGACTGCAAGTTAATCTACATCAGTTACTTCAGTGTAAGCGCTGCACAGAGCAAACTCATTTCTCAACAAGATCCTTTGGCGGGATCTGCCATAGGTAAGATGCCGAGTGGAAAATAATAGTTCCACTGAGCTGAGGGTCAACAGGAGAAGGAAAGCCAGTTACTGCATGGTTTCAGTGAAACCTCTCGTTCTTCTCCACAGCTTCCCAATGAGAGCTGGAATGCTGCAGTTGGGTATTTATTTATTGTTAGAGCTAGGCCAAACCTTTACTTTTGTGCAGAGTATGCAGGAGAAAACAAACCACTTTATTTACCAGAAGGGAACACTTGAGTTGGGAAGTCCTAGAGCAAACACCAGCGGGCACTTTACCTTCCCACCTGAAAATAACTACCATTCCTTACCTTCCAGGTGCAATCCTTGCTGTCTTTGTAACAATTCTGAGAAGGCAGCAAGAACACAGCAAGAAATCGTTCAAGTCTCTGCTGCTCCCCCAAGGGCCAGGACAACACACAACGTACGGGGGCACCGAGCACACAGAACCAGTCTATGCTGGCTGGTAGCGAACGACAGGCTATCAGCAAGCACCCGCTTCTCCCTTGCCGGGGACTGTACAGACTGTGCCTACGGGCAGTGTGTTTAACCACGAGCACCCCATTTCTGTATGGCTGAAGCAAGTGCTGAGAAACATTACTCGGTTTCTGAGTTGTGGCTGCTTACGCTAACCAACCCAGCTGCCTGCTGTACTAAAATGGACTGATGGAAAAAGTCCTCCCCTTTCAATGCCTGGCTTCATTCAGCAGTCAATACTTTTCTCCTTTCCTCAGGGGGAAAAAAAAAAAAAAAGGCAAACCAAACCAGCTAACGATTATGTCTGTCTCTCCATTTCAACGGTCAGCTCAGCCAACCAAGTGAGGATTGACTGCTCCAGTTACTGAGGTTCCTGTCATTCAGCAATCACTTCCACCGCAGCAGGAACTCACATGAATGCACTTCCTTTTCAGAATAGATAATTTTAAATTTTTTTTTCCATTTCCAAACCTTTACCATTACTTTAAGCAAGGGTAAGTCAAGGAAAGGGATCCCAAAGCTACCCCTTCCTCTCAGCTGTGGGAAAACACATGCAACTAAAATAATGGGTGACTCCTGGACAAACATATCCCCTGCTGAGAGGTGGTCCTTCACACTAGAGCTACAGAAGCTACTCAAAACTTCCAGCAAACCACACAGGAACTGTTTCTTTCTCCATCAAGCCACACCAGTAAGACAAGGAATCCTGGGGAGCCAAACGGGGCACCGTGCTGCAGCCACAGAAGATGCTTCGCACGTTTTTGCACGCTTAGATATGCCTGTACTAGACTCATTGCTTGAACACCCATGCAAAGTGCTTTCCTTGATCCCTGATACTTGACTCATCCCTCCCCACCAGGAGAGCACCACGTGGGATTTGTACCTGTTAGCCCAGCGCGGAGCTGAGGCACTCCAAGCTTTCTCCTGCGCAGCCAGCCCGGTTTAACCATCTTGTTAAACTGATGTGATTTGTATTTTACGGGGATGATTTCAAATTGCGTCGAGTGTTTGTGTGGCTGGTTAACTCTTCTCTTCTTAAAATTGCTGTTGGCTGTATCTTCCCCATCATGTTCTTTCTCACAGTATTGTTTAGCCTTCTGCACCTGGTCCTCATGGCCATGTGGGGTCTCACCAGCACACTGGGCACTCAGAAACACCCATCGACCGTAATGGAGCCAGCTTCAACTGCTCCACGAAAGCAGTGCCTGGGATCTCTTGACCTTTCCACCTCGTTGTCTTCCTTCTCCTCCTGTGGTGAAATTCATACACGTCATGGGAGTGCTGCATAACCGCAGAGAGACCAGCCAGCTGTGACCCTCTGACATGTCACTGTGCTTCACACCAGCTTTATGAGCACTAGTAAGGAGTAGCTACTGCTAGAAGATCTACGCTTTTAAATGCATGTGCACTGAGGTGGAAGCAGGTGGTACTTCTCACGTTAGTCTTTCACCGGGCTAGTGCAGCAGCAGAGTCAGCTGAAGTAACCACCTGGTGGGGGGAGTTAAGTGGCTACTGCCCTCCACTGCTCCTCCTCCTCTCCCCAGGGGAGATGTTACTGTATTTTAAAACAAATAGTAAAATACAGCAGTTCTCTGCCCTGTCTCAACTATGTCAGATGAGTAAATGGATGGGAAGAGAGGTACATCGTCAATTTTGGTCAGAATGACTGCCCAGAGTAGTTGCAGATGCGCCCTCCCTGGAAGGGTTCATCGACAGGCTGGGTGAGGCTCTGAGCAACCTGATCTAGTGGAAGATGTCCCTGCCTGTGACAGTGTGTGTGTATGTGTGTGCATGTGGTTGGACAAGATGGTCTTCACAGGTCCCTTCCAACCCAAACCATCCGTGATTCCAGCCTGGATCAGCAGCAACATGCACAGTGCCTCAAACCATACCCCAAAGCCACCGCACAGCACAGGCAGGGCTCCCCACACCCTCCCCAACAGTCTCTCTCGCACTCCTGACTTAGTGAACAGGTCTTAAGTTTCTCAACTGGCAAAAAAAAAGCGGTTTTCACAGGAGCAGCAAAAGGACACAATCCTGATGCACAACACCAGAGGATCTCAGCAGAACGCTAACCCATTAGCATCAAAGCAATCTTCCAAAACGCTCTTAAAAAACATGTAGCTACTGTCAGACATGGGAGACTCCACCCATGAAGTCAAACCAGACCCAGAGAAAAACCCACCTCGAAACATGAAACACAGTCAGGAACAGCACCAGTGACAGCTAAAGAAACCCAAGGGAACAGAACTGGAAGGACCCAAGTTGTTAAAGGCTGCAACATCACGAGCAACAGAAAACAGCACGGTAACCTGTGGTGCAAAAAGAGTCAGTGTTTTTGTGAGAAGCGATGCCGTGAAGACAGGCCAGGGCACAATCGTTACCACCTACATACAGGCTTAAAACGTTATTTCCACGGAATCTCTTGGGAAGTCTTGGAGTGTAAGTCAGTGGTTCGCTGTGAAAGAACAACCTCCAGTTCCCCCACTGCCACACCACACTTGCCTTAGTATGTATCATTTCACTTTCTTCCCTTTAAAAACAAAATTAGTAATAACTATATAGAATTGTTTTACCAAAAAAAAAAAAAAGAATTAGCAACTTCTTAAATAACTAGGAATAAATTTTAATATTTAAGAAGACACTGAAGTTTCTCAAGCAGTCAGACACGGAACAATGTGATTCAACAATGTGGAAAAATCCCGTTAACATGTCTTTTGAGATATTTTGCTTTTCCAAGTAATTAAAATAATAAAAAAAAAAAAACCCTAAAAATTGACCTTGAACACAAAGCTATTGAACAAAACAGACATTTAATTTTATTCTTCCTAGACTGTATGAAAATACATCTAATATATTCAACTGAAAATTGGTTCCATGCTTGCTCATGTGATAAAAGAACAGCAATTTCTGAATCTGTCATGTACCAGCTTTGAGGAGTCTGCTGGAAAAGGAAAGACATCTTGCCACGCTAATGGGCAAGACACTTCAGTACATAATTTAATGCCACATCATATGCCATACTCACATGTTATTTAGATGAATTTGTAACAGAAAACCTTCTACAAGTTTTTGAACGCTAAGAAGGACTGAGGTGCGTCATGAGAACGCTTAATTTTTTCAGATTATTTTCCCTTGTATTTGAACAGCGGGGAGAAGGAAAAATAGCAAAACAACTTTTCTTCTGTATTTTTGGGGGCTTTTTTAACAGAACTTCAGCCTGTCTTCCCAGTGCTGCAGAGCAAGGTACAGATGCCTTCACCGAAAGACAGCTAAAAGCCACCTTTCCTGATTCAGAAGCTGAATATTCCAGCAGAATATTCAGCAGTGTGGCTTAGCTGGGCTCATGGGTTACATGGTCAGGACGTACTAAGGGAGAACACTTCTTTTAAAGAACAATCTCTACAGTACGTGGTCGGGAGAAGGCATGAATTCCCAGCAGTTCCAGAGCAAACTCCCAGTTTGCGGTCTGGGTGATGCAAGCCTTCCCTGGCCCAAAGAGCGGAGCTGTAAAGGGCACAGGAGAGGTAGAAGGAAGCGGAAAGTCAAACAGCCACTTGCTAAGGGCTGTTCGTGTCACTTCAGCGGAATGAAAAGAGCTCTGAGAGCGATTGCTTAGAACGGCAAAGTCTTTATTTACCCACAGACAGATACACACACAGGTGGCTGTCCTGCACCCTGCTGTACTACGTGTGCTTGTGAGCCCACCCGAGCGGCAGG
>NW_010411088.1:58727-67504 GCF_000710305.1 Buceros rhinoceros silvestris | reverse complement strand
TGGGCGCCGCCGCCGGTCAGAAACGCTTGGTGTTACTGCAGCAGTGCCAACCGGTAACCACCTGCGACGGCGGCTTCGGGGAGTCGGTATCTATCTGCCTTTTAGGACCTGGGGCAGAACTGTGCTAGGGTGCCAGAGCTGTTGCACCTATATATGAAGAGGAAAAAGCAACGGAACAACTGAAAAAAAAATAACAAATTATAAGAACAATGGAATGTAAAGGTAAAATTTCATAATAAGTTATTTAAAGGTATTTTTATAAAGCCTTCCTAACATGGTATAGTATTCAAAGAATGGTCCCAATGACATCAAATTCCTTCATTTTGTTTAGAAGCCACGAGGAAAATCTTTCTGCTTTACTGTCGGATCTCACTTTCCTCCCCTCAAAAACCAGTATGAGAGAAACACACATTACACCATTTTCGGTTTGGATTTTAGGCACAGGCCTATGCTTCCGTCCCGGCAGAACAGTATCTACAGCAGAGGGAAAGTTTCCCTCACAATCAATTAAGAAATTCTGATTTTTAGCTCAAGGACAAGGCTTGGCATAAAAAATGCGAACATGTACCATTTCCCCCTGTTACAAGCTGTGCTATTTTTTAAAAAATTGTTTGGAAAAAAATCAACCTTCCAACAGCATTTAAAAAAATTGATTGAAAGAACAAAGCAGTTTGTTCACAAAACAGAAAGCAAAGAGTTCAGGATAGGGCAATGCTACATTTAAAACCTCTTTCAATTAATATCTTCTAATAAAACTGAAGTTTTTAGGTGCTGGGAACAACTGGGTGTTTTGGTAATTCCAAAAACTAAATTTGCAAATCAAATCCTGAAGAAATACTTTGGAAAAAAACATGCACTTCCATGGCAGAGCAAGGCTTCACTTTTAGAAAGGCTACTGGGAGTTTCTGCACTCTACAGGCAAACTAAGCTAGAAGATACACAAGTGACTAGCGGGATGTGAAGGCGCACACTGTGTTCACGCGGGCTGGGAAACACGGGCACAAGTCAAAACTTCCTTGTCACTCTGCCCAGTCACACGCCAAGGACACGTGCTGGGAAGAAAACAGGTAAAGACATTTTTCTTTACCATTTTTTCCTAGTTCTAAGTTCTTAGTTCCATCAATACTAAATCTTGTATCTTCATCTCACTGTGAGTGTGAGAAACGCACGGGAGCAGAGAGTTCCAAACAGCTTTGCTGACCTAACACAGTGGCAATGAGACAGTCAAGAGCGATGCTCCTCAAAAAGTAACGAATGATTCTAGTCTGCCAAGCCCAGCAGCCGGTTCTATACAAACTTTATAAAAAACAAACAAAAACCAGACTCAGGCTAAATTTCACATTAAAATCGTTCCTTATGTGCTTCTTCAAAAATCTATCATCTCACTTTTAATTAGTTGTTTTGAATTTAGGTTTTGCATCTTAGTCAAGTTTCACCGTCTGTTTCACCCACTAGGGCTTTTTTTTTTTTTTTGTTCCTTGTTGGGCATTTGTTGCACTATCACAATGCTTGGACTCCAAGCAGTCCAAAGAAATATCTGCATCTGTGTTTTACTCGACATTAAGGAAAAAAAAAAAGGTAATTTTTTCAAAAGAGGTTTTGTAAGATTTTTTTTTTATTAAGACACAAAATTTTTTTTTTTTTTTGTTCCTTGTTGGGCATTTGTTGCACTATCACAATGCTTGGACTCCAAGCAGTCCAAAGAAATATCTGCATCTGCGTTTTACTCGACATTAAGGAAAAAAAAAAAAAGGTAATTTTTTCAAAAGAGGTTTTGTAAGATTTTTTTTTTATTAAGACACAAAAATCCTAGAGTACTGGGCCTAGATTGCAAGACAATATCCTTTTAAGTCCAGACTTGTACAGCTCTGCAAGATCGAGTCACTTCTATTTTGCTGGAACGAAATACAGGAAAAAACAGTATAGAAAAAAATCTCTTAGAGTGTAAGGCTTCCCCTCTCTGGTACAGGGTGTGCCTTTCCCACCAGGCACTACATTTCTTGCTGGAGGGATACTTAAAAACACGTTTGTTTAAGAATCACTGGAGAGCTATTTTATAAGAGCACAAACAAATTGTTGCGTGTGTTGTTACAGCGCAATACACACCTGGGTCACGAACAGCATTCAAGCACTTGCTCAAAACCACGCACGGCAAGCAAATCTCATTGGGACCACAGACCAAGCCATCTCTTACTTAAAAGGACTTGAGAGCTAATAACTTTTTTCAAGGATACACTATTTTCAACATCTGTTGGTTGACAAATACTACCTCAAACCCCTATGTTTACGCCTACCTGGTTTGACTTTAACCTACCTCCAACCTGAAAGGATTTCGGAGGGAACCTTTTACATTCGTAACAATTCAAGTGTAACTGTAATGCTGAGTAATAAGTTTGGTTTGTCCTGAAGTTTTCTGAACTATGCAGTTCATTATCAGTGCAGAAGCAGCAGAAGACTGCTGTGGTTGGCTCAGTGGATTTATAAAAAACAAAACAAAACAACAAATCCCCACCCCCCCACCGCCGCCCCCGTAAACCTTTACAGAATATATGTAAAATTGTGTCCTTCCCTGGTCATATTCACAACTTATCTACAAGATAGTGTTGGCAGTACAAACTGCAGTCCATAACTATTTGCATTCAGCTCTCATCCATCTGCTCCTCTGCTTTCTCTTAGGCTTCAACTTGTTCAGTTTTTTGCGGGGTCTCTCAGTCTTCTGAGTGTCAACAGAATCCACCCCGAGAACATGTTCAGAGCAGCATAACTGTCCATTCAACATAGAGTTTAGTACTGTCCCATCTTGGTGCTCCTTGCAGAAAGAATTTGGGCAGAAGTGGCAGAAGGAAACAGAAGGTTTGCCACAAACATCACAGTGGTGCCAAGGACACTCCCACTTCCCTGTGATCAAAACCAAAGTGTGCATTAGTGGGGAGTAAAACTTGTCATAGTCTTTTAAAGGAGCTTTGTGTTTTAGCAGCTGAACAATACACGAATTTCCTGACAGAACTTGATGAGACAGCAACTACCGTGGCTAATCTCAAAACTCAGAATGCTAGCTCACCCCTCTACAGCTCAGCTGAGAGCAGTAAGTAGCAGATTTGACATTCTCACCTTTAAATACAGCAGTCACTCCACTACAAGAAGTTATTCAGCCTTTACTCAGTAGCATTTCATAGAACTTGCAGGCTGGTAGAGCATCCAAACATCCATCCATCCAACCAGCCAGCCAGCCAGCCAGCAGCTGCCCAGGTTACAACCCTCACCCGTTTGCGGCGAGTTTTGCTCAGGGATGGCTGGCGTGCTTTACCTACAGACGCTCTTTTGCCCCAGCATATTTTACCAGTCGTTGTTTGACTTGCTTCTGGGAACACAGGCTTTGCCCGTTTCACGTACTCACACCCCACCTGACACGGCTGACTGGAACCAGGTAACTCCTGTGGTATCTGGAACTGCAGCCAGATGTCTGCTGCCCTTAACATTTTCCTGCTCGCCTTGTTCCAGATGCTGCTGCTATTCTTTTGGCTTGAACTCAACTGGCTTCATGCATTTCTTAGATGTAATCAACTTCCCTGTGACAGGGCCACAGTGCTCCTACCAGTTACCTGCATTTGTAAAACAAAAGGCTGGTTTTGCCAGAGAGGCAGGAGGAGGGCCATCAATTTGTCTCAAGAACTCCTGCAGGGAGCACGAACAAAGATCTCTCCCTAAGAAAACAATGTGTTCAAGACGAAAACTCTTCACGAGGTTTCAGGGCAATACAAGAGGTACGTGCACAAGTTCTTTATTTACAGAAGAGGCAAGATGACTCACCAAAAGGGCGTTTCACCAAACCCAGACAGGAGAGGTGATAGGCTTTAGTACAAGATTTCCTGTCGCACAACACCAGCTGGCCTCCATCACCACACCGGAAACAATCATCTTCAGATTCTTTCTTCCCTTCATTTTTCATTCTGCGTCTCCGTGTTCTCTTTTTGGTCTTTTTGCCTTTTTCTTCTGAGGCATTAGTGGAAGAATTCTGAAAGAGTAAGATGCAAATCTGTAAATGCCATTTTTGCAAAGGAAAAATATTACACAGCCTAGCAAAACTGCTGGCAGACTGCACACGCAGGCAAAAATTTGACTTGGTGGAGACCTGCCCAGTGCCTCACCGCACCCATCTCTGCTGACCAAAAAGCCCACACAGACCCTTGTGAAAAGTAATCTCGAAACCAGATCTTCTCCCTACAATCCCTTCCTACTGGAAAGCTCTTCCTCTTTTTTTTAATCACTGGAGAAAGGTCTTCCAACTTCCAGTCTCATCTGCTTGTGTCCAATCTACACCCATTTTGCTCTTGCACCACCAATCACTTCAACGCTCATTTTTCTCTTCCAGTTGTGTATGCTCATGCTGGAATTACTAAAACCAGTCTCCACTTCTCTTTGAGGAATGGACAGCAGAATTTCAGGATCTGTAGCTGTACCCATAATGCTGGAAAGAATATACCAACTATTATCCCTATTTCAACCTGACATTCTGCTGCTTGCACTTCAACTCTCCTTCACCAGATCATATAAAATTAATTCTGGCTGTTTTTCCAACAGCCCTATCATCGTTCCTTCCACCTCACCCCAGTAATCATTACCCACTTATTTTAAAATTAGCCCACTCTATCTACCAGTGCAGCCAGCCCTGCAAAATTGAACTGTAACATTGCGTTTCTTCGTGGCTGGCTGTGTAAATTGATCACAAGCTTGTGACACCTCACTTAAGCCTGTCCCTTAACAAAACCCAGCTAGGCAAACGCTGGAGATTTTAAGTCCACTCTCTGAAGCGCCTGGTACTGAGCAGGATAAAGACCTACATGAAGAAGCAGCTTTTCTACATCCACAGGTGAGATTTTTTTCTCTTGGTAATGTTCTTGTGCTTCCCCTCACACTCCTGTGCCAGCCCTTCAGGAAGCCACATCAACTTCTGCTGGATCAGAGGGTGTTAAATTAACCTGACACAAATCATGCAGGTCATTTCGTGATGCACTTTCCTCATTCAAAACTCACATTCAGTTCAATTGATTTTTTTTTAAACAAATCTCAACAAAATAATGATATTTTAAGGCTTAGATGGGGAAAATATAAACTGCAATGCCGTAATAATCTCACTGACTATTTGTTAGGCTCATTCTCAGTCGGCTTCTAGCTCTACAAGCCTTTCCTTCCTCATATTTGAAATGGGACAGGGAAGGTTATTCCTTCTGCAACCTCTTTTTCATACACTTTTGATTCCAGAAGCTAGTGCCAGTAGCTAGCAATATATCTTATTCAGGACCCAAAGTAATTAGTTTCTCATAGAAGAAAGTGGGAGAAAATATTTCAGGATGTTCCCCAGAAGCAGGATTGTCTGCTGTACTATTACAGCATAAAAATTTATTCTTTAGCACCAAGGTTATGTTGGCAAAAGAATGTGTCAATCTTCCCAGCACGGGAAACAGAGGACAGGGAGCATCCTCCCTCAGAGGACAGAGAGCATCTGTTCATTAGTCCTTATTGTAACATAAAACCGGTCCACCAACACATACCCCAAAGAAAAACCAAGGCTAGTAGACAAGACACCGTCAGAATCTCTTGACATATTACTTGCCTTTGGTCTGTCCCCAAGAAATCCACTGCAGTTTGGGGCGCCACATTTGCAGACTGTTTTTTCATTGCCCAGACAGTCAAGGTTGTAATTGAAAGTCAGCTCTGTCCCTGAGTGAGATAAGACAAGGACAAGGTAAGGAAGACCACCAAAATTATTACAAATAAACACAGGCTTCATTCGTATCTGTCTCTGGGTTCTGCACTTGCTTGCTGATCCATTATCAGGGGATCTTCCCCCTCTTTACTGCTCATGAGAACTGACAGTAATTCACGAGATGTCAGTACAGCACGATGCCTTATGCAATTACATTTTAAAGTCAATCGGTTTGGCTTCACAAAACAGTGCATGAGTCTGGTCGACACTCACACACTTTAAATCTATCTATACAGCCAGATATAGCTATAGGTAGAATCACGTGTGTGCGTGCATGTGTGCACACAAACCAGAACCCATATACCTTTAAAGAGCCTCCTAGATCCACTCCATAAGCTTATTATCTTCACTTGAAAAGATGCAGAAGGACTGTTTGAGATCTCCAGAAAAACCCCTCTGCTCTACAACATGAAGTGAATGCAAGCATACCACCTAGGGTCTCTCTGGTGGCCCCTTAGAAGCAAACAACACAAAGCAGACATGGGACTCACTACGAAGAAAAATTAAAGACAGATCACAAAGCATCTCTTCTGTGTGCAGAGTTCTCTACAAAAATGTTTGCACTGAATCAGTTAAACCATGATTGTCCCACTCATAACTGCGCAGAAGATGATTTACCTGAGGGAATTAAACCAAACCCAACATAGGCTGACATACCTGCAGGAATATCGCAGACAGCAAACAGCCCGACACGAGTGTCTCCATGTACTGTCCACTTCAGAGTTTCACAATTTGGTTGGCAGCTGTGATTCATAAACCGAGAATAGTTTCCTTTGGGGCCAGCATCAATAATACGGTCCTGGAGATCAAACCACCAACAGAATGAATGTTTTTTCTATCCCCCCTCACCTCACCAAAAAAAAAAAAAAAAAAAAAAACAAACCCCCCTAAAAAAAAAACAAAACATAAATTATTCCAGTAGTTGCATTCAACAGAATGAATGTTTTTTCTATCCCCCCTCACCTCACCAAAAAAAAAAAAAAAAGAAAACCAAACCACCTCAAAAACAAACCAAACATAAATTATTCCAGTAGTTGCATTCAAAACAGACATGGTGCTGTTACCCAGAAGCACACAAGCAAGCCGAAGGTACATGTTGTATTGAAAACTGTAGTGTCTCACGTGGCTTGGAATGCGACACTCCCAAAGCAATACTTGTGCTCTAGCTCACATGTTCCTAGAACCCACCGCAGCCACACGGCAGGATGAGTGTTCTTGTGAGCACTGTGGTAGTCATACCGAAGAACTCCCTCCCTCCAGAAAGCCTCAACACTCAAACTCAGTCCATTTACCTTCTCCTTTGCACTCACAAAGCTGTAAGGCATTTACAAATACTGTGCTTTACAGTATTTACCAAGCCACTGCATGATTACTTGCAGAGATTACCAGTTTCTCACCAGCTTTCTTTCCCCAAATCAGCCTGGTTTAAACAAAAACAAGCTCTTGGTAAACTAAAGAAACCCCATCCCTACACACAATTGCCTTTGAGTTTTTATCTCCACCAAACATATCAGACATTAACAAAATAAAATAAAGTCTTGAAACAGCCAGTACTGTGTTTCTTTGCAGAGCTGCTTAAGAAAGCTTCGCATATTTATGAAGTATGAGTACAGTTTCCTTCTAGCTCCTTTTTATAATGCACACATATGACTGTCATGCCTGTGTGCACATACATGCAGCCACTCCAACTGCACGTGCTGCTCAGCCTCCTCATGGCAGGGGCATTTTTGCAAGACAGAACCACAACTGATGTCAAGAGAAAGTTAAAATTGAGCAAAATCAGGAAAGTACAGAATCACAGTTAGGCAACCATGAAGAGCCTGCATGGTGACCATGGCGACCAGAACGAAAGGTGCCCAAGATCAGAACACTACGATTATTCTCTAGACAACCACTGTTAGTGGGAGACCCAAACGTTGTTTTAAAAGGTCTGGGTAGAAGCTGTAACAGAACGCAAGATTGATCAAAAACTTGGTGACAGACAACGGAATCCAGAGGTAACCTTTAGTTACCTTACGCTGATCATAATGTGAAAGCCACAGCTCTAGAAGTTAAGATACCTGCCTCCACTTGAAGACCCTCACCCACTGAGCTTGTGCAGTGATATTTAACACCCCGATACTGTATGTTAGTTTAGCAGAGGGGTAAGAAACTCAACTGTTCTAGAGAAACGTGGTTTCATCATTCCTAGGTGATAACTCCTGTGCAGGAGCTCCTCAGCTGCAGGACTAATGAAAACAGTAGCTTTGGAAATAGAGAGCAGGACAGTCTTGGGCAAGAGAAAGGTGATTAGGACTCAAAAAATACGCAGGACTGACAACCAGCTCTTGTTTTCTCCCAATTAGCTGTTTGGGGACCGAAGCAATCAATATAGATAAACAATACCCCCTACTGTCCAGGTTCTCCATTTCCCTTCTCAGGAGCAAAATTCTGTGTGCAGGGAACTACAGATACTGGATTCATTTGCTGCAATACTTAATCTGCTGGATTAATTTGCTGCAGAATCCCTTTGTGGAGGTGCTGGTTGGCTGCTAATGCAGACGGTGCTTTCAGAAAAGAGCTTCTACAAAAGCACAAGCCTGGTTTTGCTATTAACTATAAATAAAGGGACGGAAAGTTGCAAAACAGGATTAAATGCCCAACACGGGATACAGCCTCACAACTATATTCCATGCTACTCTCCAGTGAGAATTTTTTGGTTGTTGAAATTTTAGTAAAAGGATTGATAACAGTAATTCTTTCAACTGTATCGTTACTATTTCCCAAAACTTCCTACTTCCTTTTAAGACTAGGCAGGTAAATACTTTTGCTGTACTTGATTTCAAGCAACAATGGACGATTTATAGACCTTAATGTATACTTTCCTACATTATACAGTGAGAACTGATGAGCCGCACTGGATATATAGAATGGGGCAAGCAGGCACAGAGGATACAGCACTGTGAATACAGGAAGCTGGAATGCCAAAGGTAGTAGAGTGCCCCACCAAGATGATCAACAGCAGGGAAAG
>NW_010411088.1:32324-58625 GCF_000710305.1 Buceros rhinoceros silvestris | reverse complement strand
GGAAAGAGATCAAAATACTGTTATAATTAAATAACCGGAAAAAAAAGTAAACCAGTCTACCTTATCAATCGTGAGCATGTAGAAGTGCGTGATGTCATTTTCGTGTGCGTATTTGATTCTTGCCATACATTCCTCTTCATCAATCAGCTCACCAACATACTCATTCACAAACTCTCCCTGAAAGATACCAAGCATCACTAGTAAAGTATATACCAAACCCACAGACAACATCACAAGTCACCAGTTCTTCACTAGGCAAGAACGATTCCTACCTTTTTAATGTCCCTCTTGGCGATCAGACCCCACCCTTTCCCATCGGTCTTGATAATCTTTGTCTCAGGGTATTGACGTTTTGTAAAGCACTGGTTTTGGCACCGTTCTCCCGCTGGACAGACTTGTGGATGACATTCGTACATCAGCATCCGATTCAGGCATTCAGAATCAAAGCCGCAAGGGTTTTCATCTGTGGGTTTGCAGTTGCACTTGGGAATCTCAGAAATGTCAGCAGTATATATCTGCACTTTACCACAAGGTTTATTCACCTGAAAAATACATTAAAACAGTTTATTCATCACTGTAAAACATTGGAATTTATTGTAAGAGTTATTACAGTGGTTACTAATCTGGTTTTGCAACACTAGATGTGACAACAGAAGCAGAATTCTGCCATCTCATGACTGTAAAAGCACAATTGCCAGCACGTCATCACAACCTCTCCTCCCCATCTCGCCACTCAGCTCTTCCTCTCCAGAGCTGGCTTAGACCATTGAGTATCCAGTGCCATTCCCTCAAGCTTTACCTTAATGTGCTTGTACGGTGGAGGTTTACGTTCACTTTCTTGGGTTTCTTTGGCTTCTCGCTGTAGCTTTATTTCTCTAAACCGAGCTTCAGCTTCTTGCAAAGCTAAAAAAGATGGTTGTATCAGCAGAAATGCTATCAAGAGGATTACTCCACCCAAGCTGACTTGCTCATTCCCATGTGTGTTAAACAAAGAATCGCCTCCTATTTCCTAGAGCCATCATTCAATTTTCCTGTAAACAATCTTCTGAAGTGTTAACGCTCATAACCCATGTATCAGTTCTGCTCTTGCTGTCTTCCAGTTACCCTCGTAATTTCTTTTCCAGAAAGTAAAACCAATCAGAAATACTTCCAATTAGATGCTAATCTTTTACAAACCATGAAAATTCACAGTTAGTAGTAGCGACTACTGCCCAGGACAACAAAACATTTTTTTTAATTCAGTAGTGTAAAACAGATGTACAAAACCAGACCCAAGGCTGTGTGTGAAGAACATAAAGCACACATAACACAAGACTACTTTTGTTTACTTTTAGCCATGTACCATTTTTGAAGACTTTTCCAATTCCTTTGATCCCCTGGTATCTACTCCCTCTGTCTCCTTCCATATAGGGGAACACCCGTGCCTGGTGCGTCCAATAGTAATCCTTAGAACCAAAGAAAAACACAGGAAATTCTCCGATTTCATGCTTCATTTTCTGGATATTTGGGGGAACGTTTTTCGGATGGCAAACTTCTGCAGGCCACCATCTAGCACAGAATTACAAATAAAAAAATACAGCATTTTAGTCAAGCTCTTTCTGCAAGAGACAGTTTAACAAAATAACCCTCAACAGCAGTAACCGATTATTGTATCTGAGATCCTAGCAGGTTTAAGATCCTTTCCTTTGCCGAAAGAAAGAAGACAGGACTAGAAAAGGAACAGGACTACCCAACACTCAAATCTGTGGAACTCTGGCCTGCCTGCAAGGTAAGCGTACACATAAAGCTCCTTGCATCTGGTTAGCAAAACCATCATCTTTGACAAGGCCTGCAATCACTGTAATTGTCAAAGATCAAGAGACAGCTGATAATAGCTATTAATGCTTGCTAGGATAAACCCCACCCAGCTCTATCTCACTCAAATCTCAATCTCAAACCACTGACAACCTGAGAGGCTTATCTCTCAGCCTGCAAGGTAGTAATTTAGCCAATTATGTGTTACACCAGCTTAATTATTTGAAGAGATCTCTGAAACAAACAGCTTTGAAGGCTCGTGCACTGGAAGATGTCTACAAGGAGTCCGGCACGGGTAATGCCATGGCTGAGAGCAACAGTGGAGCTGCAAGTCTTTGCACACAAAGCTTGCAAGCACATGGGGTCCCTAGTTCACAGAGGAATGAGAAATCTGTGTGCAGCAAGGCTGGCCTACAGAAGCAACCGATTGTATGTTCCTTAATTAAACACACCAGGAGTGTAAGACAAAATAAATCTGTTCATCAGACCTGTAATTTCCCAGTTTAACCCAAATAATATCCTGGAAGTGAAGCTTCTTCCCCGCCCTGCAGTCGTTGCAGTACCAGCTCCCATCTGGCATTTCAATGTTTAAACAGTCTGGGTGAAACGCTGCAGGACATGATTCGCAGCACAACAAGCTTCCTCCTTCGGAGATGAAGTAAAAAACCATTAAAAACAAGGTTGAAAAACATCAAGACAAAAATAAACGTTTGGCATGCCAGGTTCAAAGCAGTGCGATACGAACATGGTAGGTTCAGTTAGAACAGAAATGGTTAAACAATGCTGGCCCACAACAACGTACTGTCGTTTAGTTGTGTCCAAAACCCAGAAGGTCTGCGCTGATCTGAACGCCTGGCAGACTGGGATTAGTGATACACACAAACTAACAAGCAAGCTAGCCATAAAAAAGCCAGAATAATGCACCACAAATTATAATTGCTTTGTTTTACTTTAATGACAATACACTTTAATATACATTAATATTTCTCTGTATGCAGAATTTTAGCCACAACAGATTTCTCTCCTGTTGTTTTTCCTGGGGGGAGAGGGAATGAGGCTGTTAGCTTGTTCCATGAATTATCAAGTGGAAAGTTAGCTGCAGCTTAAAAGCTGCGACGCTGCCTGTTAATCTGTTAACAAATCAGGTGAACTTCCACCGCTACAGTTCAGTCAGCACTGTGGGTTTTGTGGTTCTCACTAAGACGTTAATTTATTGTACAACATAAACCAAAACACCCTTAATTGCTGGCACTCCCAGCAACAACGAACACTGACTCAATTTGCTGTCTGCTGCTAAGCGAAAAGCAGCTCTTAAAATATTGACGTTTTAGTATTACGCATTAGCAGTACAGAGAAACACAAAAGGCTTCAGTACATTGAACACAGGGGAAAGAACAAAGAAATACTTCTCCTTATGTGTCTCTGGTAAAGAATTAAATCAGGCTTCTGGTTGCTGGACAAAGTCCAAGTAAAAACATTCTTAAATAAATTATATCTGAAAAAAAAGGATACTCAAAACCTTGAAGCAGCATAAGCCAACCTGAAGTTATTTTGATACCTAACAGCCTAACTTTTAATATGCCACACTTCTAATAATTTTCTATAAAGTAGTATTTAATACAATAATAAAATAAACTTTAATAAAACAAAATTTAAATTGAAGAATAAAACGTCTTGACGCTGCATTTACAGAAGAGCTTTACCTTTTGAACACACAAAGCACCAGCTCACATTGACATGTGCATGATGACTTTTTCCCTTCATGGCAGTGAAATGATTCGTACAAACAATGCTGTTGGAAGCGATGACTGCACATCCCGCAGCAATGCAAACGTCTCCAGCATGGTATGCAACAGGACAGCGGACACAGCGCATCATCCTCCCTAGCAAAGCAGAACACTGCCATATTATTTCTGAAGAAAACGGATTTATTATTTGAAAAACAGCAGCTGTGCCTGAGGTAGCCTATACACACAAAAAAACGTATCAACTCTGTTTTCAAATCCTGCATATTTGCATTTAGCAACAACACTGAATTAACAAAGATTTTTAAAGAGCCCTACACTGAGCTCAAAGCAGTGTAGTATTTAAATGTGAAGGCTTTAACGATGCACACCAGGGCAGACAAGCTTTCCTCAGCCCTGTGATTGTGTCTACAGATGTTGCCCAAAGCTAAAAATATTCACAGAACTAAATGTCTCTGCATTCATCGAGCCTCGCAGCAGTAATTCCACATTCACAGGTCTTGCCCTCGCTCTGCTCAGCCTGTCTCTCCTCATCACATGTGCATTGTAGATTCACCAAGGCTAACTATAGATAACTGAAAGCTAGTTAAAAAAAATTACCATAAATCCTAATGTCAAGTGGAAATTAATCAATTATTATTATTTTTTAAATTCTGAATCAATCCATAGCCCCTGCACATCTGAAAAAATGGCAGCTAGCAGCTATTAAACGGACATATTCCTTACCTGAACATAACATAAACAGACTTAATTCATGAGTCATAAAAACGTAAAATGAAACTACCTTTTGAAATTCGCGGGTGTGAGGGGTTACTAACATGACAACTTAGGCAGCTGTGGAGAGGACATCGAAACCCCCTGTTCTCAAACACAGTAAGGTGGAATTTTTTCACACAAGCTTCATGGTAGAATTTTCCGCAGTGGGATACGACGCAGCGCTTCACATCTGCCTTTCTCTCTTTACACACAAAACAGGTATGCACACCTAGTGGCAAAAGTAATAAAAATAACGTTGGTAATTTTTTACACAAAGACACGAATTTAGAACGCTTCTGTTGTGAGGCTTTGTTATGCATGGAGTGCTGCCTTTTTATTTTTTAAACAAACTCAAATCTCATTCTATTACTTGATGCAGCAACTTTAACTCTTTGGTGCTAAATACTAATCTGCTCTGATACAGATAAAATAGTTACAATGCAAACCCACTGCAGTTAAAGCTCACACAACAGCACCCAAAACCTCACTGATCTGCTTTTACCTTCTTATTCATAAGCCTCAGTACACCAGGTCAACTGCAATTTCTTTTTTTTTTAAAGCAGTTAAATAGGATGGTGGATTGTCCATGATCCTGTGAATTTTGAAATAGGACCACAAACAAAAAACCAAGCATCCTCTAGTCTTCTCTCTGGACTGTTTTATTTTGAAGCAGCCTTGTTCCAACTAGGTTTACCACACATACCGAACTGAGCTTAGGAGCAAGAACCCACATCTTTCATGTCAAGTTTTAAAATTAAGAATTTCCAAGCAGTTATTATAGGATTAAAAGCAAGTGAAATTAATAACAATAAGGTAGTCTTTTAATAGGAAACACAAAAGATTCATATAGATGCACAAAGGACCGAAAAAGGACTTAACACGTTTCACTTGCTGCTTTTATCCCTATGATTCCTTAAGTCTTTGTGACAGATTTTAAATCTAAGCTGAGATTGGACTCAGAGAGCAATATTCTGCAGTTATTAAGGTAATGGAATTCAGACTGAATCAGCCAACTTGCAAGAGTTCTCATCGAAAAGAGACTGAGCATTCCCAAACATGGCACACTTCGTAAGAACTCCCACCCTCTCAGGCACCAGAGGATAAATATGGTTTCTCCAAAGACACATACTCTGTCCAGGAGGTTTCCAACAACAGTGTGTGGGAAAACTAATCTTTTTTTTTCTTTTTAAATTAATAGAAAGGGACAAACTTGCCTGATGTACATTCACTACAAATGAATTTTCCTGCTGGTCTTCCAGAGAGGCCAAGGCAGCTTACATGGAAAGCTCGATAGCAAAGTCCTTCACACAGCAGGAGATCACCTGTTTTTTCACACAGCTTTTACAACACAAAGGCATTGAACGTTAAAGAAAAATTCATATGTGGAAAGAACTGCTTTCTTTATTCCTTTTGATATATTGCTCCTCAAAACAACTTTTCCCATTGTTGAAACCAAATTTATCAAGTGAAATATAATTTTACAAGCATCATCATGTCAAAACAGGTAATAGTCATTAAACCTCTAGAAATATCACTCATAGAACCATGGTTCATGAATAAATACAATCTGACAGAAAAAAGGAAATGAAAAAAAGCTGTAAGAAATTTCCCCTGAGCACACTGATGCACCTGAGCAGGGTTAACAAGCATCCCTGTTTCCCTTTTCCTTGGCAAAAGGAAATTAATCTAGGTGGCACAATGGTACTTCTATGTCTGAGCGGTTAGCACTGACACACGCACAACGAAACTGAACCAAACGATAACGCTGGCAGAACTGAAGGGATTAGCCGACATTTAAAGATAGACATAATGTCATCATCATCATGTACCAGAAATGGAAACACAGATGTTTGACCAGAAAGAAATTTGATCTGTCTGTTCATATTGTGTTACCACTCTGTAATCTAGGAACTCTTCCAGAATCGCTGGAGAAGGCTTTTTGCTTTCCATTAGCATGTCACACGCACGCTGCTGCTGCTGCGCCACTGCGATTGCTGCCGCACGCAGTGGCACAGAACCCACGGGGGATTACTCCCTATTCGTCACTAACAGGTAAGCAGGCAGCTCTTCTCAACCGTTTAACTAGTTACCTGGCAACACTCACGTACTTATTCTGAGGTACAAATGATGCTTATCTTAGAGATCTCGAGCAGAAAGGCCAAGTCACTTACTGGAGGTCAAGACAAAATAATTAGGAGTGAAGAATCCCATTTACCAGCACGGCACCCGCATCACTAACAGACATCTCAGACACACAATAAACCTGTTTCTGGCCTAGTGTTGTCATTTTTGTATTTAAAAGGACCTTTTCTAGGAAACCTCAGAAAAAACATGGTTTGCTGCCGCAGCTAACATCTCTCACCTGACACACATATTCTTTTCTCGTTCCTGCTCCTCGCTCAGATTTTTTGGATGATATAGACACTTCAGTCTGAGTTTCATCAGCACTTTCATAGGGAGACTCTGACCGCTCATCTCCTTGGCCATCGGAGATCTGAACATGAAACACACGTGTTAGAGAAAGCAGTCACGTAGGGTCACTTTGCACAGAATATCAACTGAAGGAAGCAACCACACTGCAACTGAGACTAGCAGGTTTAGGCAAACTCGGTTTTGTTCCCCCCACCTTTACGAAAAGCTTGATTAAAACACAGCATGCATTCGTGGAAGTCTCATCAAAAGGACCCCGTAACAATCACCCTTACCCACTCAACAGCAGCCGAAACAAAACACCAAAACCTTTGTGATACGGCATTTTATTTATAGTCAGCTCTGAAATACAGTTAGCTGGAAGTGCCGAGCCAGTAACACAGGGGTATCTTCAAATCCCTCGATTAAAATTGGAGTGTGTGTTTTATGAGAGAAAAGAAACACGGTAAACGTCCAGCTGCGTATGAAGGTCTCTGAACCAAATATTCTCCAACAAAGTGGGAACAGTATATAGAAGAGAGGAAGAAAGAAAAGAGTAGCTCTCAAAATATGCTCAAAGGACAGTACAGCCAACACTGCATTCAGTGTACTACAAAAGATAGCCCTCTTATGGCTAAATCTTACATAACAGATCTAGATCTATCAGAGATGGAGGATTTTTTAAAATACTCATCATTTACTTTTAAAAAACCAAACCAAGTAACATATTTAAAAGAAAAAATGGGGCAGTTTTCAGTTCAATGACATTTAGGGAGTGAATGAACGATCGAGACATTTGTCCTATCCCTCACCACCAGAAGATGCAGAATTTCATATCCTTTCCCCCAGATGATACCCAAGGAGGTGTGTCTCACCAAGTACATTCTCCAGGAGAGTATTACAATTTGGAATTGTGAAAGAAACCTGTCACTTCTCCTTGAGCTTGCTCCAAGGGTTATTCACACACACCATCAAAAGTACTGCCTCATGCCCCTCCTGAGTTGTCTAACTGCAAGTCACAGTTGATGAGGCTTTCCCCAGGTATTTCAGCTATATTAAATACAAATCCTTTGGAACCAGACACTTTCCTCTTCTGGAAGCACGCTGCAATCAAGCCCCTTCCAACCCCTTCTGGGAAGCCTTTCTCCCTAAGGAACTTTTTCCCGCATCAAGAACATTTCAGTGAGTTTTCTCTAAACCTGAACAAAAATGCTGTTGAAAAACCAGGCATGAGAACTGGAAGCAACAGCCCACAACAAGACTCGTAAACCCAACATCCAAAACAAATCGAGGTGCTACTCTTCTTCGCTGCTTCTGTTATGCCGTGTGAGGAATCTTCCCAAGTCTTTGCTGCACAGCACTGAGCAGCACTGTAAATGGCCACGGCACTCGAGATCACCTTGCCAACGGCTGTTTGTCAGGATACGGACACCCTGCTTTATATGAAGAACTCGGTTTCTGCTTTTGGACATATGATATTTATCTATAGTAAAGCACATTTTACTTAAAATGGCCCAGCTGACCAAGGAATGGAGACAGCGACATGCAACTCCCCATCAGCCAAAACCCATGTAATGTGCGAATTTATTAGAGGTGATTTATTTTGAAATCAGAGAGGAAAATGTAAAGCTGAGCGAGGCCTCGCACTAGTCTTTATAAAATCCCTTTAGAAACACTGGTTTTGAGCGATTACTTCTCACCGTTGCTGCCAGTTAACTTGCATTCCTCCATTTAACATTCGCTTTCCTTAACTATGCCTAAAAATATTTTGTAAATTGGGTCAGATTGACGGTTGGTTGGTTGGTTGGGGTTTTTTTCCAGATTACAGGGTGTAAATGCAGTTCCTCTGTGCAAACACGTATTAACAGAGTCATTTGTACCTATGCTTCACCTACAACCGGAGTGATTCGGAGATTCTGCCCGACCATTTTAGAAGTGGTTAAAAGAAACTGCGTGTAAAGTCATTGCTTTGTTCACGCATCAGGAAATCTCTGTCCCCTGGAAGGAGCTGTGAAATAGTAAACTGCAAATGTGTCCGGCGTGCACGGCCAGGAGCAGCCAGTTCTCACTGGGAAGGGTCAGATAAAGAAAGGTAGTGGGGGAGTTCGGCAAAAACGCAAACCCATCCTCCCTCATGGTGTAAGCAAACTTACATCCATGCGTATTTCCATTTAAACTCTTCCCACAGAAACATTAATTAGTACAAGCGGTGCACTGCTCAAACATTCTGAATACCTCATTATGTTCCTGTTTCAACTAGCCAAAATAAGTCCTGTTTAGAAAATAGAGAAAAAATAAACAGGAAGGGCTTAGATCTTTCCTACTTCAAAAAACAAAAAATTACTCTTTATGTTGTAAACCAAACAGGCAGTCTCATGTGAGCTTGACACTAGGCTTGTCCCCCATCTTTTCCCTGCTCTACGCTGCAGAGTAGACCTAAACCCCTGAGAAAACACACTTGTGCCGCACAAGTACGAGGTTCTTACGCGGTAAGATAGTTGTCTTTCCAGCAGTAAAGCTGTACAGGCCTTCCCTTGAGGAAAGCACTCCTCTTCCCCCAGCTCACCACTTCTGTGGTGGACAGGTAACTCCACTGGCAGGTAACAGTTTCTCAGAAACGCCCCAGACATAGTCTCAAAAGCCCAGCCGTTTGTGAACCACAGCTTGACAGCCATTCTCCTACAGAACTGAGATTGTACTACCTCAGCATCAATGCACTCATTTAAATTAAACAGTTACCGAGCCCAAAACGAGCAGCACTGGCAAGGATCAAACTCTACATCACAAACCCCCTAATTCTATCGGCCCATTCAAGATAAAACTTGGCAATTTACACCCTCTCTAGATTAATGCTGGTGTTCAGGTCTGACTACCAAGATGCACAGCACGAACAAAGTACCTTCAGTTCTTCAACCGTACACTGACCAGACCAAGCGTATCTCTCAAGATCTCTCCTTCGTGGCTGTCGGGAGCCTCGCACACTTCACAGACCAAACGCTCTGCTAACCAGCCGTTCTGCACTATGCGGACGAGCCCAGATACCTGCTCGTGGCTGGTGCAGCTCCTAAGAATCAGCACATGACCCCTCCAACCACATCCAACAGCCACGCGACGGGTAACTCACGCACAGCTCGCATCCACTCCACCGGCAGCTGAGAGTTTTCATACTGCCCGGTTCCGGGGGACTCGTAGCGGGGGAGGCCAGCAACTTCCCTGCTACAGGAGAGGGAAGCATTTCTTCAGGGTAACTCAGAGTTTGACCCTAATCTCATCTTATTTATACCCCTCCAACCACATCCAACAGCCACGCGACGGGTAACTCACGCACAGCTCGCATCCACTCCACCGGCAGCTGAGAGTTTTCATACTGCCCGGTTCCGGGGGACTCGTAGCGGGGGAGGCCAGCAACTTCCCTGCTACAGGAGAGGGAAGCATTTCTTCAGGGTAACTCAGAGTTTGACCCTAATCTCATCTTATTTATACCTTGCAGGAGGCAAAACTCGCTCTGCCAGCCATCTCCCTTTGCAAATAACCCCTGTTCGAGATAACCATGTTTGGGGAAAGCTCCCTCTGTGAAGAGAGCCAGAATTCAACTGTCTCCTGAAGGTATCCTGGAAAAGCTACTGGAAATAGCTGGGAGGCAAAATGAGCATCTATCCCTCCAGGCCTGGCTGAGATAACTTTCATCTAATGTTTCTGAGAGGGGACTTACAACCCATGACAGGTAGAGCACGAGGTAGGTGGGAACACTGTACTGGTCCCCCAAGCAAGCTGCAGCAGCATGAACAGGCTCTGATTCTCCAAGGGGACAGTTGAGTTTTGCAATAAAAATATATTCAGATTGAATCAGTCACTAACTAAACGTGATTTACAAGACGATTGTCCGCACTGACATGAAACACAGCCACCTCTCGAAATTACACATAACGCTCTCCTGGTTTGTTAACACGACTCTCCATAATGGAAGGTCTAAAAGTTCACGTACAAGTGCCCAAATCACAGCATTCACTAAAATTCAGCACAGGTTTTGGGGGGCTTTTTCTTTCATTGTCAAGTTACAAACGTAATCCTTCCCCTTGTGATCACGCCAGAGGTTGTCTTGTCCTTACTTTTGTAATATAATCTCCTTAGCAAAGTAAATTGCCTGTAATTAACTCTTCTGATATTCAGGCCAAGGTTCAAAGTAATCAACATTTAGATTAGTGGCAAACCTTGTTAATTAGCAACCTGTAGCACTGGCCCATTTGCTATTGTATTCTGTTTTACCTTCTGAGTAATTTCTTATTTCTTATAAAGGCAAAGTACTATTTTTCGAAAGTGTGGATTTGGGGGGGGAAAGGCAAGGCTGTTCACTTCAGATTTACCACAAGTGACGAGTTTCTGCAAGGAAATCGTACCCCAGCTCTGTAATCACGTCTAATTATCGATGCTGCAACACGGAAGGTGCCCTTCCTCTGCTGACGTGACTATCTCTGCAAGCACCATCAAACTTCACATTCTGCACCTCAGTCAGGCTTTCCTCCCCGTTTCCTTCAATTACTGAACGCCAACACCTTTTTGCGAGGGCTCGCCTGCAGAAGCTTTTGCACCGCACTGCCCCAGCCGGGCGGTAGTTCAGAAATCAAATCTGTTTAATGGAAGCTGCACATCTGCCTCGGCAAGCGAAAGGGGAAAAAAAGCTGGCCTCAAACCTAAACCATGAGGAGATTCGCTCTTCGTTTGGGCTGGGCCAGGACTTACTTCAGGGATTAATGAGGTTCGAAATAATGTTGCTCAGAGAAGCAACAAAATTATGGTCAGATTCCCAAGGTGATCCTTCCTTTCCCAGGCGTATCAGTTGTTATTCACTACTCACACACCTAAGACTTGAAGGCAACATGTAAGGACACATCACTGCATTTCTTCCCAGTTCTCCGTAGCTTTTTTTATTGGAAAGGTCCTTCTTACTGAGTCAAACTGGGACAGAACTTTGGCATCTCTGTAAATTCTTTGGGTTTAGTATTATCATTTTACACATGAAAAGATAGCAATCACGGCAATGTGTCACTAGTTTCAGAATTGGGTCTACTCATCTCAAGATGTTTTAATCACACATAATACCACAACTTTTTTTGTCAATAGTTACTCAGACCTGCAACAGTACAGGAATCAGGATCCCCAAAGCACTTTTCATCTTCTTTTGATTGATATGCTAAAATTCCCTGTTCTCAATAACCGAAAGAAGGGCTTAATGGATTCTTCCAGACAAACACCAACCTATTTTTAGAAGGATTGCTTATTAAAGCAATCTTCACCACTAATTCTTAACTGAATGAAGCTGCTTTGCATAACGTAATATTTGACGTACAAAGCCAGATTACAGCAGCCACCACCATTGAATACTGGGTAATTGTTTAACTGCTAAATATAAGGACGCGATTTACTATTTTTTTGCTGCTTCCTGAACTACTTCTCCCTGTTTCGTGCAAAAGGGATATACAGTGTGCCCACCAGTGCAAGGACTGGAGCTTCCCTCTCATGATTACATTGAGTCAGTAAGAATTTGGTTTGCCGGGCAAAGAAAAGAAGAGGAAACTTGTGTATCTCCTTATGTTTACAATAAAGACTTAAGACACCACAGTATTAAAAGGAATTAAATTGAATTAGCCACTTGCATTTTGTGAATTTATAGGTTTATATTCTTAATTGTGCCTTTTGACTGAAGCTCTCTAAAAGCTTAAGCGGGGGTGGAGAGAGGGGCGAGGGGGCACAGGAAGATAATTTGACAGAAGCATTGTGTACAAAATCACTTCTCAAATGTCTTTCCTACCGCACAACGTTCCTCAGCGGCAACACTGAGGCTCAGTTAACTGCACAGCTCACTGCACCATCAATTAAAGCGTTCAACGGTGAAAGGATATGCGCTAGCACAGGGGAACGTTTCTCACACCACTCAGTACATCTAAACGTCGAGTTCAAGCTACAAGAAGTTTTTAAACATTTTTTGCAACCAGGTACCTGATTCCAGTCTCAGCCAATTCTTCACTCCCTCTCTCTGGGTTTAAAAAAAAAAAAAAAAGCAGTTGGATGGAAGCTGGTATGTACACTCAGCTTGCATATTTCTAGAATCACGTGGGTGAACTTTGAAAATGGTATCGCTAGTTCCACATCTGGATGGCTGAAATTTCACTTATCTAAAAAAAAAAAAAAAAAGGTACTGACATATTCTCAGCTGGCATCCAATCGTACTGAGTGATGCTGCGCTTCAAAGATGCAGGCGAGGCTGAAATGAACGATATTTGTTCCAGCCACTCACCCAATTCAAGGAAAGAAATTTTTTTCCACTTAGAATTTTCTACTTCCTTTCAGAGAGCTCAAAAATAAAATAGTTAAAATTCCAGTGCCAGCAAATCCATTACACTGTAACTCCAAGGAAAAAGAGGTTCAGAAGTTCTAGGTCTGTACTCTTCCAATATGCAAGCTAAGAATTCAAGTTACCGTAGTAAGAACATAAAATTCAACTGTTCTTGTCAAGACTGGCCCTCAAGCAGCTGTTGGCGTGGCTATTGAACATGCTTTTTTTTTTTAGGCTGAGGATTAAGTCTTCATTTTTCAGAGATGATTTATAAAAGCATGTTTGCTGGCTCAGTGCTTTTCTGGGGGTGGGGAGGGGGTGGTTCTGTGCTTATCAGCTTTACTAGGACTTCTCCTCTCCTACATCTAATTCAGACGTGCTTCCCCTGCCCAGAATTGGAAGTCCTCAATGAGTTCGGAAATTTCTAGTGAAGAAGTCGCTAACAATTATGCACCTACGGTGCCCCCACTAGAATGGGCTTCAGCCCATCACTACTGGGCCAGTACTGCTACTCCACCCATCACACACCTTTTCAGACCTTTCTAGCTACCAAAGTGCAACTTTCATTTAAAGAAGAAATATTCTTCCTTAGAAAACTCACTTTATTAATTCATTCAGTCTTATGAAAACATTTCCTCTATCACTCATCTCTGCTGGCTTAACAGCACTTAAGCATTAGGAATACAAGCTTTGGCCTTAGTCACATTCAAGACAACGGTGGGGTTCTGTCATGTTGAGCTTAAGCAGTTATGAAAGCAACTAAAGGGCAAATCTTTCCAGAGCCTAAAAAGTTAACCCTCCCACTACCCCTTGTTTTACTTGAGCATCTCACGTCTTACAATCCCAGCTGTAGAACATCCAACGGAAACAAAACCCACTATGCATACGTATTTAAAAGCTAGGGGCATATAAAATGAAAACAAAGCATGGCAGAAAATTATTTCCTTCTGCTTTTTTGTTTGGTAGGCAAGTCACCTCCTCAGCAGGATCCAGAAAAGAAAGGGCTCACAGAGTGACCTACCACTCTTTCAGAGTCGTCTTAAGACAGTCACTGCCTTAAGTGGCATCCACTCTCAGGTCACCTGCTGTCGTTTACAGATACACTGCGTCTTTTCGTCAGCACTTCAGAAGCATGTTTCCATGACTTCTGAACGATGTCGGTTATTAAGTTGCACTTTGCTGAAAACTAAGGACACAGCTACAAGCTCAGACTTCCTGACCTGACTTTAGAGTCTATGACTGCTCTACCACAGCCACCCGGGAGGAAGTGGTGTGGTCAGGTCTGGCTAAGAGCTTTCTCTAGAAAGCCTGGAGCACGTTCTGGTAAGCAAACTCTCTTTGGCCTTTCCACAGGCAAACACCGACTGCATTTTTTTTTTTTCTTAGTAACAAGACCTCAGTGGCTAGAGGGTTGTTTGTTTTGTTTTGTTTTTTTAATCTAAGGACAACTTACATAAGAGTAAGTCAATAAGCAACATCCAAACAGCAGATCAGACTGTATTCAAAGGACAATCTATCGTGCACTCACACGGAGACAGAAAAACTGACAGAGTCAATTGAGTTACAGTTAACATTTCCTTTATTTCAGTATAAGAATTCCTGAACTGAATGAAGAATGATATTTTGGCCCATACTGCTAGACTAGATAAACTCTTTAAGTATGCGGTGCCACAAGTGTACACAGTACTATAATAGCAAAAAAAGACGGCCTGGGACAAGTTTCATTTTTATTATTAGCAGGAGTTAGACGTTTCAGATAAGGATATTATGCATTTCTGAATTTGCCTGGAAAATTAGTTAAAACTCTGAGAACATTTAGAAACATTATAAAATTGCCTACAGGTACTCATGATTACTTTGGTAGGGGATGTGGAATAAAAACCTAATCATGTAAACATTCAGTAAACAGATTCGCTGCACTCTGAAGCCTATGGAATACACAAGATGAGAATAATCACATAAAAAAATAATTCTACATGGAACGTGCTGCCAAAGAACAAGTGTCAAGCCTAGAACTTTTTCCCATGTGGAAGTAGAAGCATTGTAACAAAACTGCATGATCTGGTGGGCGATGCAGGTCATTTCAATTGTTAGAGGCTTTAGCAAGAAACAAATCCAATTACTTGCAATGTTCCACAAAAACATACCCCCCAACTGCTTACTCGTGCTTTGAAATAATGAAAAAAAAGTCTATAGGCATACAGAAACAAACACAGGAAACAACTGACTGCTAAGCCGGAGGATTTAAAGAGGTACTATGTATTAAATTATCCTTAAGTATTGTTTTGAAGAGGAAATTATCTTTGAAGGAAGCTAGAATGAAACGCTAGAAGCACACTGATTTTGGTTAACAACCTGCAAGGTTAGCTTCAACTGGTTTTTTAGGGCAGTAGTTTGATTAAAACAACATGAATTCTTTTCTTCCTTCCTGTTCTCAGGATCTCAAAGACAGTTATTTTTACCTTCAGTAAGCGTGCCTAGAATATCTGAGTTGTGTACTCTAGGTCAGCTTGACTCCAGGGTCGATAAATGGAGCTGACGTACTGTTTTAGTCGCAAGTTGTACGTGTCTCATGACTGCCTTCTCAATGAAATACCTTACCTTTTAAGAATTGTACGTGTTTCCTCCATTGTGTATACAAGCTAACACCCACTTAAAAATGCAGATAAACCAAATGTGCCTCAACCTATTATCAGAAAAAACAACATGCAAAAAGAAGAGCAAAACTTAAGGCTTGCATTATTAGGCCTTGAAAACGCAAGAGGTTGTAGCTGAGCTTTTTTTGACACTGGATGTTACAGAATAAGAAAGAATTCCCCCTAGGGAAGATACAAGGAACTTTCGATAAAAGCAACAGCTTCAAAAATCTCTACAGGCTTCTTTAAACTGCCATCTGCTGGTCGGCTCATACTTCATAAGCACATGATGAGCGACAGGCTAGCTAAGAATTTAGAGCATTGCATGTTCTTTATTTTGTCCTCTCTTAGAATAAAAAAAAAAATATGACAATTTCTTTGACAAATTCAGAAGTAGTAACCAGACTCTGCAGGACACTATGACCCTTATCTGCTGTCAACAAATCCACCAATTTTATAAAGCCAGCCAATAACCAGAAAAACTGATTGAAAAGCTAAAGCAGGTATGTTTCATGAGAAGACACAAAGTGTGCCGATAATCCAGCAGCAGTGGTAATGTAAAGCCTTTTTAATTTATTTAAAAAATACTGCTTACACTCTGCTGGCACCTACTACATTACTGGGGGCTGGCAGGCCAAGGTAAAGAAACAAATGAGAACACACCACCTGCATCTCTTCTCAAAAGTATCACGAGCTTTTGGATGGTTACGCCAAGTCTTACAGAGGCAGTGAAACACTACTCCGAGCTTTGGCAGACTCCAAGGTGTTGAATATCTTTCTCACATCTGGTCCTACCAGTAGCTCATTAAGAATTACGTTTTAAACAAAATCGCATTTCACATAAAGTTCTGGAGGAAATGACACTGATGTCAAATGCCTAGAAGCAAATGAAGTATTTTGTTTCAAGATTAAATTCAGGTATGAAATTTATTTATTCATGTATAAACACCTTACTGCTTCTGTCCATCCTCCTTGAAAGAACTTCAAAGCACCATCTTTTGAAGGGAGCCAAGTCCACCTTTTCACCTCTGCTATGTCAGATCTGTACATGTTCGTTCTTAAGGCAGAAGTCCACACCCCCAACCCTGTCTCTCTCCCCTGCAAATAACCTTTCAACTGAAATTTTGGCCTCGACTAACTTTATAATATTTGACGAAAAACCCCAGTAAAAAAATACCCCAAATAACAACAAAAAGCATCCAAAAGATTTTTTTAAAGAGTCAGAAAAGATGCACACCTTTCAAACAAGAAAAAACTGAGCGCATCCTTCCTACTGAACACAGAACTACCTTTCACAGAACTTAGTTGCATTGGACTGACATTGAAGAGGTGTGCAGTGAGCAACAGTCCTTGACAAACAACAGTCACATCCAGGTTCCACTCTGGAACCAGCCGTGCACAAACACTGTGGGGGGAAAAGAAAGCGGGGGAGGAAAAAAAAAAGAAAATAAAAAAGGCCAGAATCCACTCAGTATTGCTTGTGGAGTTGTATGTGCTTGTGGAATATGCAGGATTGTTTTCTATCATCGTTAAAAGAGCATCTAAGCCAGCATCTAGAAGTATTACAGTGAAGACAGAAATATAGAAGTTAATCAATAAATGCATTTAATGATGAGAATTACATCCTATTCGATTAGCTGTGCAAGGCTTTCATCACTGCATTATTGTGTTTATTTTTTTACAGTCTTTCCCTTAACTCTGCAGAAGGTTCCTCTCTGGATGAACACTCCCAGGGCACACACGTATTTAGCCATTTAGACAAGTGCTAAATAGTAATACAAGAGGGAAAAGTTTTTAAAGCCACCCACACGATCCAAAATTTATCTCTTTCCTTGTTTTGTAGAATAGCCCAATAGTAAGTTCAAAAACACATGCCTGAAATTTTTTATTTAAAGGCAAAATACGTCTAATATCATAGGAAACAAATTGGGACCAATCCTTAGTTGGTTCAAGTTCAGGTCAGCGTAGCTTTAAGCCATCTAAGGATCCAGCCCACTCATCTACTCCTCCCTGCACCCAGCCCCACAAAATCTCTATTATTTGACGGGGTGTATTTTCTATTTTGGTATTTTAAAACCTTTTAAACCCTTGAAAACAGTTAAGTCACTTTCTAGTTGGTGTACCTGGGTTTTGTGAGCAGTGTATAACATTAATTTTTCCCACCTCTTTTGCTGTCTCTCAGTAGCTGAGTAAATTAAGAGCAAAGTTTTAAAACTTCCGTCTCAGCCTATATAACCATATCCCTTTTTAACACGTGAACCGTTAAGTCACAACCCCAAATCCCACAAAATTTCTTTTACCAAGAAAGATTTCTGGAGATTTCATTTTATAAACACAGTATCTAGAAATAGAAGAATCTTTCTCCCGAGATTACAACACTCAGAGACTCATATTCAGAGCCAAAACAACAGTATGTTCTTTGAACTGGTCTGGTTGAATAGATGGTCCCAAACACAAACAGCCATTAGACAGCAACTCCCAGCAGTAAAGCTACACCAGCAGAAGCCAATAGGTGGGAGTCTCTCAACCAAGAGAATAAAATGAGAACAAGTGTTACTTCACTTGACTGCTGCTATGGGTATTATTTCCTGTGGGACTTCCTTTGCCTCTTTTATTGGGGTACCATAGGGAGAATTTGTTGGTTGCTGTTAAAATATTCTTCCAGTGACGGTAAGATATACAGCCGTTATCAGGCAATCTTTTCCCCCACTCAAAGGCAAACCATTCACTGAACGCTGTCTAGGTATTTCAGCTGCATTCATTACAGTGTCTAAGCACCTCATGCATTTTGGGGGGAGATGAGAGGGTCTCTGAGACAGCTGGAAGCCCTACTCCCGTGTTGGCAGGCAAGTATTTTCTCTATCGCTTCTATAACCCCAACTGCTCGAAGCCGTTTTGTCTGTGGGTATTTTACCAAATCCCACCAACTACCTTTCTGCACCCACCTGCTAAAGAGCATGCGTACTGCACCCTCTTTGGCTGGCTGGTTTTCATAGCGTAGGTGACCTGGGGAGCGGTTTCATGGGTTGTACGAACACGCTTCTGGTACATACATTTCATTTATTGTATGTCAGTGGAGAAGAATTACAGTTCCAAATGCACAGAGCTAAGACTACGATTAACGAGTATCAAAAAGATACACCCCTCACCGTCTGTTTAACTCCACTGGGGATGAAGCTATTCGCATCACAGAGAAACAGCGCTTAAAACAGCCTGGGAACTAATTTGAGCTTAAAAGGGCTCTGCTCAGAAAACTGTCCAGTTCTAGATCAAACGGAGGATTAGGAAACTTGCTTCAGTATAAAAGCTATGGAGACATGACAATACTGAGTTACGTCATGTAACTAATGTCGTACACTTACATAAAGTCTGTAGAAGAAAATACAGAACACACTGGCATTTTACTTTGCCTCTAATAGAAGGTTACAATTCTAAAACTTTGTTGGTAAATACATTAAAAACCACAAGAATATCTTGACGTCCCCAAAGCAGACGCTCGTATTACAATAAATGAATTCGCAATGCACACATTAACAGGTTTCACAGAGGCCAAAACTGTAACTTGTCTAGAGCACCAACGTTAGAGAATTCGCCTTGGATTTTTGTTTTTAAACATGATTCACACCTGAAAATTTCTGTAATTAAATGTCTGTGTGCAAACACCACTTTTTTTTTACCTCATTCTCAGTTAAGGAAGCTGAAGGAGATGAACTCTTGCTAAAAGCAAGAGTTGAAGATTCTGCTGCTGAAGCCCGATTTCGCTTCTTCAGAGGTTTACATGCATCAGACAGATTTTTCGTTGCTGTAAAATAATTTTGGTTTACAAAGTGAAGTTGGGAACTTTAAAAGGTTATCTCCCTGAAGCCATTTAAAATATTCCTTCAGATAAAGGAAGGAATGATTTAGGTAGGTCTTCTGGGCACCTACGTAGGGCTGAAAGAACACAAAGGAAGTTTCTGAAACCAAGTGTTTTGGCTTGATTTTAAAAATAAATAGGTTTCTATCAACCAAATATGTACTACATAATGGCTAAGAAATGCTTTCCTGGCGTTGGTGGGGTTTTTTTGGCTCATTTCTATTAAAATCAAACCATCTTGTGACTTATGACCTCTTTAAAGCAGAGGTAACAGTTATCTCCTCAGATAAACATTAGCAGGCCTACAAGTGACCTTGTCACCATGCGAGTGCCACTAACACTTTGTTAAGAGAAAGGCTATTTAGAGGAGCCAGGTACCAGACATTATCTACAGCACGTCACCACTTCCACATGGTGCAGAACTTGCTGAAGCTTACTCGTCTTGGCAGACCACTGTAATACCTAGAGAGACAGGCTCTCACAGAAGTTACCTCAAACTTGAGCATCATTACAAATCTGACTCTGGGATTTTGGACCACAGTTAATTAGAATTCCCTCTCGCGCTCCACACTGCCTCCCATCAAGCATCATTTAAGAGGACTAAAATCCCACAGTAACTGATTACATTGATGGTCACTGTGCTTGTTTTATTGGGCTAACGCACCATGACGAGTTGGAGCAGTAGGACTGGTATCGCAGCTCGTCAAGATCACAGGGTAACCGCTTTAATTTGGTGCCATCAAATGGTGAACTTGTGAACTGCTGCTCTAAATCAGCAATACACAATTTCAGTCCAGGATAATGCTGCAAAATGGTGGTAGTGAAGGAAGAGGACACGCTCCCTCCCCCGGTTTGTGTCACAGTGGCTGCAACTGTGTTATTGCGTCAGCAAAATTTATCCGGCTGCCTCAGACAACCTGTTTATTTTAAAATTATTTAATTGAAAAGGTTACATTAAAACTTATTCTGACCACATTACCTGACTGGTTCTTTTGTGAAGAGGAGGTTTCTGTGACTTTAGAAGAGTTTGTTTTTGCTGTTTTGTCATTGCTTGTCTCCCTCTGTCACAAAAAAAAATATGAAAAAATAAAAAACCTCCTAATTTATGAGTGTCTGGATAAAACTGGCAATTACTTCTGGATTTATGTCATTAAAAAGAAAGTGTCTTTACAAATAACCTGAATGGTAATGTAGTAAAGCTAGCCCCATTTAAGTGACTTTTAAAACTCATTTACAGCACAGGGTACAAACCCGTAAACAAATGAGGAAAATCAAAGAACACAGTATTCCAGCATCCCACTTATCCATCCCAAACTCAGCATACCAAAAAGGGGAGCTCTAAATGAACACAAAACACAAAAATTACCCTTACTATTCTTTGTCTAAACTGTGCAAATGAAAACCTTTCATTATTCAACTGCAGAATGAGTATATAAATCTGAGAACAAACCCTGTGCAGAAAAATTTTAAGTCTCAGAATCAACTCACAACTTATAGCAGTGCCATTTTTTAAATTACTATGGTTAAGATTGTTTCAGCATTTCCAAAATAAAAACACTGTTTTCAAGGGAGCATAAACAACACATGAAATTGCTCCAGACTGAGAATTTATCATTAAGAGTTTAGGCCGAAAACTGGGGAAGTTTTTGTCAAAGCTTCGTCAAAATCAGATACTGATCCTTACACATGCCACTGATTTTTTTTTGTATGTTACTAATTCTTTCAAGCAGCAAGTCACTAAAATTGTAGCCAAGAATGCTTGGCTCTAACAAATGCTCGCAAATGCTCATCAATAACAATAATTCTACCGAACTGAAGGTTTTACGTGCTTTTTCATAGTCTCCATCTGACAATCTGCTCTACAAGAGACGTGCAGGTGAACACCTCAAGGGCCAGAGAACGGTTTCCTTTGTAAAAATAAGCATGAACGGCTACTGTACTGCAGATGTGCTACGCCGGGCTGTTACTGACTTTCAGCAGACTAAGACCCCCTACCCCTAGTGCCACCGGGGGCTCCCAGTCTGTAAGATTACTACTGTCACACTTCTGTGTAGAGACGGAAGAAAATGTACAGTACAGTTCACTCTTACAGCAGCTTTAAAGAATGCCCGTTTTGTGAACGTGCATTTTACACACACCGTGAAAGCACCACCAACGAATTAGCTTTTCAAAACTTCCACAGGGGTACTTCTGACTTAGTTACTTGGTGCGAAAACACTCAGGTCTCGTAAATAAGACCTAAGGACAAAAAGGAGAGGATGATGCGGAATGCTCATGCAAGAGGTAAAACGTCAGGAAAAAAGTCATTAAAGCTCCTCCTGTCCAAAGCGACTGTAACAAAAGCCTGCAGGTAAACTGGGAATAGCAGCAGGAAGGCTGTGGTTAGTGTTTGCTTTTTGAACCATGACACAGACATCCTAACTGTCATTCACTGAACGCTTTACTAAGCAGCAGCACATACAGCTACAAGCACCCTGAGCTGGTGGAGGCAGGAAAAAGACTACAAGAAAATTCGTAAAAGAAACTGCAAAGCAACCATTTTACGGTATCTGACCCATCTTCGGGCAGAAGCACAGACACTGCTGTGTGCACTTAAGAGTTTCCAAATTCCCTAATATTTACACACACCAGCTTCTTTGTCACTTGTTCTGCTAAACAGATGCGACAGAGGACAACGCTTTTTAATTGCACATTACTAGAGCGGTATGTATCTCATCCGAGTAATTCATCTCATTTATTGATTTACTTTCCTGTGGATATTCACATCTGCATCACAGCATCAAAGATACCAGAACCTCGTCTGCATGAACTACACTGCAACCCTCTTTCGTCCTACTGTGATAACACAGGCTAACTGTAGTTATGAATAGTGGTGGGACAGGAAAGAAGGAACTTTAGGGACACTAAAAACCAGGATTTCATAGCAGGAATTAATTACAGTAAGTAAACTTAATACAATGGAATCAATGGAATACAGTGAATTGAAATCAGTTAGGTACATTTAAAAAGGGTCCAAAATCCTCTCCTAGAAAATAAGATGAATATTTAACAACTAACCTGTTGCAGCAAGAAGTGCAAAATCCAGTTTTGGCCTGCCTTTCTGCAAAGGTAACAACATTTCTCTAAGAATTATCTTTGTTCCTTGCTCATAAGCTCATTAAGCCTGGATATCCAAAATTATATTTATTTTTTATACTGAACTCTAAACAAGTTGCCTGAATATCCACAATAAAAACAGAGGTACTACAATGACCAGCCTATCAAACAAACTGGTGCCTACATATGTGACCTCCATAATTAACTTAAAAAAAGAAACTACTACCTTTCCTTGGATTAGGTTGCTAGGTTGTTTTGCACTACTAAAGTCCTGAGGGGAGGTCTGCAATACTCACACTGCAGTATGAGATGGTAATAATGTAGCTGAAAACACTTCTGAGCTAAGCTTTCCACGCAAGTAAAACCCATGGAGTTCACCTGTCCACATGCATGACTAAATAAACCTGTGCTTAAGTCTCTACAAGATGTGGGCTATGTCCACACCCATAGTTCTTGGGCCCTAGGTAAGGAAAACTCTCGTTCTCACATGCAAGCTAAACTCAAAAGAAGTCTGTGATTTGTGTGACAAATATACTGTAATATTTACTGCACATTACTTCAGAAATGGGTGAGCATCCCACTCTAACAGGCTTCCAGTTCTTGAAATGCAGTTTTTCTGGTTTTCTTTACTTGCTTTCCTTTTCCCAAACCCCACCTCCCCACACCCCGTTTTGTCTAAATTAAATATTAATTAGAGTTGGTTGTTTTTTGGGTTTGTTGTTTTTTTGGTTGGTTGGTGGTTTTTTTTTTTTTGCATTGTACACATCTCTGAACTCCAGGAGGAAAGAAAAAAAACTACACGGCATGATAACATGGAGAGTCATGCCTCGGCACATTCCTTCAGGAAACAGATTTTTCTCAGCATACATTTTCACCACAGTTGAAGTAGCAAGTGCAATTTGTCTACCTCCATCCTCAAAACCAAAGGGAAAAAACCCCACAGGGATAAGCTCACAGGTATCTGAATATTTACAACAGTTTGGTTTGATATACGGACATTACTTTTTTAATCCTGAAAATGGAAATGCTGACAAACTTAACTACAGCAATGGGATTGGTGCTGCTATAAATCAACCCAGACAAACCAACGCATAATTACCTTCCGATTATTCTGTTTATCCATCCTGAGTCTTTTCCTAGGTGCTTCCTGAACTTCAAAATCTTCTGTAGGTTCCTTTGTCCTCTTTTTTTGGTTTCTTTTATTTCCATGTAAGTTACCTTGGGATGGGGGATGGGGGAAACTTACATGAAAAATAATCTAAAACCCACTTTCAAATTATTTCGAACTGATCTAATTACTTAAGTTACTTTTCTTTCAGTCATTATTTTAAAAACATGGTCAAACATTAACACAGTTTGAAGACCTCTTAATGCTTAAGGTCTGGTTTCTAGTGCTAGACTAACTCTAGAACACATCCAAATCAACTGCTTCACACTCAAATTACTTTAGAAAGATAAGTCTACCTGTGTAAGCACTAGTTTAAGATCTGAATATGACTGCCCAACATGACTGATCTATACAGCTTTTATCTCTCCTGCCACTTTACAGCAGTGTTTTATCACCGAACTCAATTTCTAAGTCTCCTCCTTAAGTCTCCTTTAAGTTCTCCAAATTATACAGATGAAGGTAATGGTGACATCTATTAAGCGGCCTCTGGAAAAGACAAGAGACTACTGACCTACAGATTAATTTTCTCTTTCTGGTATGGCAGTTCCAGACTCTCTCTAACAAGCTTATTTATGTTTTACAGGAGACTGTAATATCCCCTTCTTTTTGAGCCAAAATCCTACGAATGGAATCATGTTGGTCATTTTGAACCAACAGGCTTATTCATGCATTTACATGATCGTTCACGGTCAAGTTCAAGCAGCTGCTAAATTACGAAAGGTCAGTGACCTACATACCCCTTCCACAGGTTCAGCTATTGTTTGCACTTGCTCTACCTCAAAAAGATAGATGAAGATTTAGGAAGCGGACTGTTTCACCAGGATGAAATGACAACATTATTAGGCTCTCCAGCACTCTCTAGTTTACGAAGCTACAGCATATTATTAGTATGAAGATTGCAAGCTCCAGGGGTACAAATACGTTAACTGAAAATTGCCCTACAGCTACAAGCCTTCTATTCCAGTGGGAACAAATAGCTGTAAATATTAAAAATATAGCAACTTGAAAATAGGGATAGTTTTCAAATCAATGTTCTCATCTAAACAATCTAGGACATATTCTATTATCAGACTCTGAATCCACAAAGCAGACTGAAATGGCTCCAGGAGAACCTGCTACTTACAAAAAGCCAGCAAAAGAAATCCCACCATATTCTTCCAAGTTTAAGAGAAGAGGATTTGGGTAGGGGAATGATTGAACTGACATGTTTTCATCTGTAGATAACTATAAATGTACACCATACATGTACTAGAAACACCTGGTACAGGTACAATTTCAGTTACATTTCTTGCAATATGACACTGAGGAAGGTGAACAAAATTCAGCACTACAGCGTTTAGATATTTAATTTGGGATCCATTAAAATTCTAACGCCAAGGAAGACAACATCTGAGATAAAATAAAGAGATTATGATACGTGGGCGATTACATAAAAAAATACACTCAATAGCTACTTATAATGATGAACTATTTGCACACAACACAAATTTCAATTACTTCTGGATCTTGATCTCCTTTTAGGTGAGTCTTGAAACACTTTACGTTTGGCCTCTCCAATATTCTTCAATGATGAACCTTGAGAGATACAGAACGTGGTTTTTTTTTAAAACTGATATCCAAATATTTGACACTTAAAATTTAAAGTTAAAAACTTCAATTTTCCACAAAATTATGTTATTTCACACACACACAGATAGTTAACAAAACTGACTGCCATTTTTATACAAGTTTTTCCAAGTCTCACAAACTTTCAAACACTCCCTCTCATTCTTGTCATTGCCCAAAGCAGCACCTGTTGGCTTCTGATACTTCCATCAGACTTCTTACAGTGCTGTGAAGCTGTTTAAATTTGAAAACCGATAGCTGGTTAAATTTGATAAAGTTCAAGAAAATGCCAAACTATCTTCCTCCTCCTTTCTCAAATAAGTGACTCCAAAACCCTGCAAATATTTTGCAAAATAATTGAGACTGTTTATCGAAACCAAATGCTAGTCAACAGCAACAAAAAAATAAAAGGAGAGAAAAAAAAAAAGTATTTGCAATCTTGCACCATGTCCTAAAAACTTTGATTAGCACAATAAAACGCCAAAGGGACAAAAGTTTCAGAATAAAGTTTGGAATGCTTCTTCCTGCGTTGATGATGATGAGGTAATACACTTTGGGTATCTAGGAATAAAAGGTGTAGCGCAGATTAAACTTTTTAAACCATTTACTAGCTCTTCTATAAAAAAACATCTCAAATTTCACCAGGATTAACACTTTGTCTTCCCTTCCCACCATCCACTCACAACAGGCAGTGGATGCAATGGCAGCTGCTTATGGGCAGAAGAAGAATGAGAAATCGGCAATCTCTAAACAGCAGAGGGTTTACATATAACAACTTTTCAGAACAATGAGCAAGAAATGTAGACTTCATGGGTTGCGTTTATTGTAACCATTGGCATTCCTTTGCTATTGGCACAAACACCAAGAATTAAAACTGGAAAACAGGGAAAGCTGTTTTCCCT
>NW_010411088.1:25232-32234 GCF_000710305.1 Buceros rhinoceros silvestris | reverse complement strand
TTCCCTACAGGTCTCAAATATGTGCTTAGTTTAACACCACTATGTATACCAAATTTAGTTAGAGTACACTAGCACAGTTTTACGTTTACCAGAGTCTTCTTCAGATTTGGGAGAGGTCACTATGGCAAACTTTGTGTTATAGCGAGCTTTCTGTTTTTCACTAAGCATGTTCCACTGCGACTCCAGCAATTCTTCAATCTCCTCACTTGAAGCATCTGGATGTTCAGCAACCACCTATGCATGCAGAAATAGGTTTGCATTAAAAAAAGGAGACCACTGAGAATAATGGTGTACATATTTCTACTGCTTTGGAAAACTGGATACAAACAAGTTATTGAACGCTCCTATTGTAGATGGAACTAGATTAAAACCTTCTGTATCCAGTTTTTCTTTGAATAACACTTTTCTGTCTCTCTCAAAAAAAAAAACCAAAAACCACTGGCATACTTGGAAGTATTAGAGAAATTCTGGAAGTATCTATTTGCCTTTTAATGTTCAAAAAAGGGAGTGTCAATCTTGTCCTGTGGTCATTTGAAAAAAAATTGTATTATTTCTCGATGAAGTTTAAATCTATACCACAAAAGACAGACAAGCAATACTGGAATACTGTACTGCCTACAAAGACATCCATCAATTCACAGGAGAACTCATTAACCACAGAACTCATTACTATCCTAGCAGAGATTTTTACATGAGCTAGCATCTGATGCAACATTCTGTATTAATTCATCGTTTTGTCCTATGTATATGAACTCAGAAAGCTTTTCTTAATAACAGAATTTTATTCAACACAAACAGAAAATCCAGTATTAAAAACAAAGAAAATAATCCTCCTAAACTCCTTCAGTATTCCCATACCACTTCCTATGGAAAACCAGATTTGATTAATCACTGAAACCAGAAAGCTCTAAGATTGTACGATCTACAGAAATGAAACAGGAGCTTTAAAAACCACTCCTCTTAGCTCATTACCCAGCATCTTCCAAAATCCTATTGCTGGCGTGATGCAACCAATACCCAAAAATCATGGAGCAAAATAAAAACTAGGCCAACAAAGCCAAGCATTCCAACAATACCACCACTCAACAGAAAAGAAATGAATATTTTCTGTGATAAGTGGAGATTATTAAACCTTTCTTCGCTGGGATTGTTCAGTGTCTAGTAGGGAAACCCATGCTGTAATTTTTCCCCCAGGAGAGTACTAAGTTTGCTTCTTTGCTCCTATCTGTCACAACCCATCTGCAAAAAGCTTGGAGAACACAGCTACTCCTGGCGGCCTCAAAGTTTGACTGAAGTCCAACAATGTGAAAAAAGTTATCATGAGGGGAGAAACTTGACAGACCCACAAGATACCCCTCCCACAAATCTTGCTCATTGTGTTCAACTAGGGCACAGGGTTATTTAACTCTCTGAGAAATAACTGGCTTTGTTCGCACAAATGAGATACAGATTCACGTCACCTCGAGTCTCACCAAAATATGAATAATTAGGAGCACTGTGAAACGACAAGCAAAAGACACTCATGATCCTTAATGGTTAAGGGAGCCTCGTGCAGAAGGCCTCCAAGGAAAATTCCCAGCAGTCTTCCCCAACACCTTCATCCTCAATCCTGGGATACATACTGGAAATGAGGTATGGCATATCCTGATGAGGTATTGCATATCATGATGCACTTCTCCCAGGTATTCTCTTATTCTAAGTCTAACTACGCTCCAGAACACATGGAAGATCTTTTCTTGGATCTGGGAGTTAGTATCACTATAGGTGTGGAAAACATGGTAACTAGACCAGGCATGTCCTAGCTCATCCAAGCAAAGCATATGACCTTCACTCTTACTTGTCTTGATCTTCAACAACTCCTTACGCATGCAGAAATCCTCAATTTACACCCTACTAGTAAAATTATTTCTTAATTTACCTCAAAACAGACTCAAGGCCCAAATCAATGAATTAATATAAACAGCCAGCTGTCTGTCTCTCACTGAATGACAACTTTATCCCAAGTCTGACACTCCTAATGATTACCATGGATGTATTTCACAGAAGCACATAGGAATGCCAATAGTACAACATGTATCTTTATTCCTTTGGTAACAGCACAAAATACTTAGTGCGTCACTACAACCATGAAAGTGCTCCGAGTTTTCAACACCTCCCTCAGGAAGCAGCCTCTTAAATCATCAAAAACGTTTTCCAGCAGTTCATCCAGTCTTCTAGCAACCTCATTCACTTCTAAAAATTTCAACTATTCCTCACCCTCCTATCCCCAGAAAAAGTAACACCAAAAGTAGTAATTAGTAAAGCCAAACTGATATACGAATGCTACTTCCGTACAAAGCTGGACTCCAAGAAAGACACAGCAGGAAGAGCTCCACTTTTCACAAAGCTTATTAGAGGCCCTAAATGAGAAGTCTTCAGTCATACCTTTCCACGCACTTCCATCCCTTTCCAAGTGTGGGGGCCAGACAGCCTCCTCTGGATCCACAGCCCTCCTTTCTTCTAAGTTTCTACATGCAGATACTGAAGAGGCCATACACTAGACTATCACATGCCACCAACACAAGTAGCTCAAAACCAGGTCTGTTTTTCAGCCAAGGTTATCACTCCTTCTAAAGCATCAAAACAGCTACAACAGCAACAAAACCAACTCTTGGAAGGAAAGCAAATGTGCAAGCTGGATCAGATAAGCCTAAAGGAAGGGGAAAGCCTGAATATGAATTTAGATACAATCTCCACCTTCCACCAAAGGGACAGAACTGCCATTTTAAAAGTCGCTTGACAGGCCTGGCACCATACCCAAACCAAGGGAACTCTGGTTCCGTGCAAGAAGCATGACTATCTAAAATGCATTTCCTCACTGCCTGTTAACTTCACATCAAGAGAAAGGAAGACACGTTCTATTACCCTAATCGGTTAGAGGGACGTTACCTGCAGTCACCTGGTGTCTGCCGGTATCATAACCTAGTTCTGTTCTACACATGGAAGTGCTTCTGTACCTGTCAGAATGGCTCATACAAGCAGGTGGATTTGGATTTTCAGGACTGATCTTATCAAAAGGTCTTCTACGCAGACACAGTAGGATGTCCTCTCTCTAAATCCGTATAACACTTTGAAACAAACTTCCTTCTACTTAAAACTCCATGCAACATTAGCTGCTATCATGAGTGTGATTTTCAAGTTTATGCAAGTTTTTCACTTTCCTGAAATGACACTGAAGACAAAGCAATTCAACAATGTCAAATACTGTAACTGTCTGCATAATTTCCATCTATTAATTTGAGAATTACAGTAGAACCATAGTAGGGAATGAAGCTTGGTAACTGGCACAGCAAACAGCACATCTCTTCTGTGGTAAGATACGTTTGGCTTAGAGTCCATAAAACCAGACATAATAACTTTATTTCTTTCAGAGAAGTAATTTCACATCCCTCAGTATTGCACAAGACTTCTTGCTACCTACGTTAAAGGCCAAGGAAATCCTCCATTGCTACCATGTAAAAGACACAAGGTTACTTACAGAAGAACTGGAAATAGAACTCAGGTCTCTCCAACGTGAGTCAGATGATTTACCCATACAGCTTTTCACAGTGACTATGTCAAAATCTGCAGTTAACAGGCTGGCTACAAAGCCCTCTCCTTCCTGGAGCCAGCAAACTGAACTGCCAAGCCTTTTCTCGATTTAACCAAAACCATTAAAAAGATGTATGTAATAACACTGTGCTCATTTTCATGCTCAATATGAGCTTAAGCGGCAACAATCTAAAAAGATCCTAAGCCAAACCACACCTAATTGACCCCCATACAACAGAAACTTTTTTCAGTTTTTCTTTGTAAAGGTCCTACCTATGAAAGTTTTCTAACACAAATATCCTATAACAAAATCAATCATTCAGAGGCCAGCAAGCGTGACAAAGCCATCACTAATTTTCTGGTCCTTCTGTGGGTATTATGGATTACTACAACAACAAGAAAATATGAGAACTCATGCTTCTTACAGCACATGGAATTGTACTGCAAACGGAGCAGAGGGTTGGAAGGACAAAAAATGATGGTCATGATTTTAAAGTAATGAGCTAGAACAGCAGAACTGGTTTTATACTTCTTACAGTCTTCTTAAGAAATGTTGACATTAAGTTATTTACTTATTCTACCTTGTCTCAGAGTGTAATCCTCTCAAGATTATCTAGTTTCTGTTCCAGCAGATTGCACTGACAGTGATTTTCACAAGCTTTGCTAAACAAAGGAGTAAAGCCGTATCTTCAGAAAGTACAAACTAACTACAAGCAGACTGCCATAAACAGCCATACCCTCGCTTATAATTGCCTGAGCATACCTACGCAGATCTACTATGTTTTACAAACATTTTAAAAATATACTAATACAATGGACTATTAGATTATGTAGGATGACACTAACATGACTTATGCTTTAAGCACAATAGCAGTAACACTATCTGGTTTATATTGCTCATCTACATTCCCTTCTTTCCTTGTTCCTGTCCAGATTAAGATTTGATGCAGGTATGCCTTGTCAAGTCCACAGTATTATGGATTCTACAGTAACCTCTAGATTTTGCCAATAAATAAAGAAGTTTCTTTAAGCATAGAAATGAGAAGAGGTAATCATCGACAATAAGAGCTTAAAGATACTAACCTCATCTCTGTGCTTCTGACAAAAGACCAAAAACTGAGATACTCCATCGCCCTTTCTGCTTCGCGGAGTAGATGCCGGAGTTTTCTTTCTATTGAGAGGGGAGCCTATCCCTCTTTTGGATTCTGCCTGTTCGGATGACTTTTGAGGAGTAGTATTCTTAGTCCCCGACTGACTGCTTTCTTGCATATCATCAGTGGCAGACAATTTTGATGTCCTTCTCCTCCTCTTGATAGGAATGCCAGATTCCTTCATCGATTTCAGATTTTGAGTGGTTTCCTCATTTGAGTAAGATGACTCATCTATCTCCTCTAACGGTTCCACAGCAATGCCAACTTCTTTTGCCACTCGAGGATTAAGATGAGGTCTGTCCCTAACATAGATGAAAGTGTACTTGGCCTTCCGTTCTTCCACTGGCATGGCTACTGCTTCACTTGCTTGTTTAACACCCATCTCCCACTGTGGCCGCAGTTTCCCTGAAACAGGCTTTAACATCTGCAAGACAAGATGACAGTGTGAGAAATTTGCCCACTTCTGATTTCAAAATGCCAACATTAAGACAAAACAATTCCAAGCGACTAACTGTAACGTACAATTATAATTCCAACGTTCAAATGGAATTGTATTTGACAGCACCGATACCACTGTTTGAATCAATAACAAAGCAGATGAGCACAGATTTTTAATAAGTAACTAAGAGGAAAAAACAGCCCATTCTTTGCGTTGTTAAGTGAAGTGTAAGACTAGAAGCCTCTGTAAAACAAGCTGTCTTTAAAGCTTTCTAGAATATCTATTTATATCTGCACATACCTGTAACAGTAAAATAAAAAGCTGTCTGACTTGGTAGGCTCTTACCTTTATTTTCTCTGCTTTAGTGAGGGCTTGTTTTGCACTTTCCTGGCATAACTGTTCAAACTGGTCTTTTTCTTTGAAGGGCACAAGGCTCTTCTCAAATATCCAGGCTCGCTCTGGGGCATCTCCAAAAAACTGCACATGATATTGACGGAAACTCTTTTTCTGTCCTGAAAATTAAAAAGGAAAGTATTTAAGATATGGCTTAGGTTGTTCTCCGCGCTTTCAGACTTGGAAGTCCTTTGTAGGCCGCTGTAGTTACCATCACAGAAGCACAGTACAACTGTTAACCTTTCTAAAACCCACCTAACTGGCCTCAAAGTCTCTGAGCTATAATCTATGAAGTTTGACACAAAAGCCCAGTAGTTTAATTCCAAACAGTTAACTAAATTAACTCAAGGTTACCAATCATCTCTCAGAGCTTTCCACGTATTTTAATTGACATGTAGGCCTGGATGTCTCTGAAAACGCTACATTTGAAAAACTTTCCAAAGCTTGGATAGCCTGTGCACACAGTCTCACCTCTGAGTCACCTAAACACTATCTTTTAGTATTCTTGAACAGAAACGCGTACTTCATCTAGTTTAAGCATTTGCAATTACAACTTCATAAAACCAAGCTATTAAGGAATCAAAGCAAGAAATGAGAAAGATTTGGGTGGTGGAAGGGAGAGGGGGAAGATAGGAGAACATTTCTGAAACCTGGACAAGAAACATCCATTCTTCTAAGATCGTAGAGAGGAATACTGTCTCACTGCAGGCATACAACCTTCCCCTTCTGAAGATCTCAGCTATTCTACAGCCAGGGGGGAAGACACCACCTTCAAAGCCCACAGCAAACAATGATCTTTTAAAAGGCAGAGGTAAGAGAATCAGACTCCAGATGTCCTCTAGTATCTCCTTCATTAAAACTCACAGATTTGTTGTCCAAATGTTCAAATTAGGGTTTCATTTAAAAAGGGAAAAGGTTTTAACTGTGATGACCTACGTTTTTGTATTTGTAAACTCTATCCTGCCAGAAAAGGATCAGTTACTCCCCTTACAGTGTCCATGGTTCTCCAAGGTGTCACTACACTAGTGTCTAACATGTAGTCTGGGAGGAAGGGGAAATCAAGTAAGGATGTCTACCCAGATGTCTTCAGTCTAGGTCTAGATTTTGCTAGGTTGCCCATATACTCCAAGTCTTCTACCTTAATCAGCAAATACGTTTAGTTGATTGCTTCATGCACTATTATGACTGGGGTTTCTAGTCTTAGAAAGAACTTTCTTTTTCTAACTACTCAGCCAATAGTTACTTTTAAAGGGGCTTGATCTTGTCTCAAGATATGGCATCTGGTACGGTAATATGAAATCAACCTAATTAACCGTATGTGCATCAGTTTTATTAACCATTACATACATTAAATATACACACATATATATAAAAAAAACATACACAAGACTACAAGAACATTAATGACTCATTTGAGATGAGATATGAGAATCTAGAGGAACGTTGTAG
>NW_010411088.1:0-25141 GCF_000710305.1 Buceros rhinoceros silvestris | reverse complement strand
AGGGAAAGGTCTTGGGACTGTATTCATCACACATCCAACTCAGTAATCTAATACAAATTCTAGTAATGCACGGTCAGGAGCAATTCTCTCGCACAGTTAATTATTTTGTCCTCATATAAAAAAAAATGTTGCTTAACTAAGGACTACTGAGCTCCCAAGACTTAACCTTTCCATGATGAAATAAAGGATAATTTTTCTGTTTTACCAGGATATCCCAGCTGCAGACAGAGAGATGGCAGACAGTACATTTACAACCGCTTGTAAAGATCTGCCTCAGAGCAGCCACCAGCTCTGTTCCAAGCAGACACAGACACACTGTTCCTTTTACTATATAATGCTGGACACTTGTAGCTGCCTAATTAAGGAGTCTAAACCATGGTGCCTACTACTGGAATCATTGAGCCTATCTGTGAATCTTCAGATTATCTTCTGTGGCCCAAATTCCTACCAATGCTCCTGGAAACTATTAAGGGTTATTACATACAAAGTTTTGGCTCATGGAGTCCTGGAACCACTAGTTTTTGAAGGTTTGGGAGAGAGTTTTGAGGATCCACCACTATTAGTTGTCTTTTCTGTATCCTAGCACCTGTGATTGACCACAGTCAGAGACAGGACATTTAAGCAGATGGAGCTTTAGCCTGCCTCAGTATGGGCCTTCTTACGCGAAAGGATACATCACCCAGGTTGGAAGTTACAAACTTTTCTCAAGCCTAACCAGCTGGATCGATAAGATCAAGTATTAGCATCCAGAAATTCAGATTGTTTATAAACACTGTTGATCCCAGAAATGACAAATACAGAGACCTAGCTGAGTACTTCTGCAAGTCCTAGATAAAAGAACTCTTCTGTTTGGAACAAGCAACTTCTCATAGTGCCTCAACAGTAAACAGTGGGTGGAAGATAATACAAGACTGGAAATGCAAACTGATGGAAATATGTCCATCAGCCTGTGTTTATCACTAATGACAGCTGCCCAGACCTAGTCAAACCTCCTGAAGGAAAAGGCAACTCCAGAGAGAATATAAAAAATGACCATCATCCATACTACTTCAAAGAGATGGAAGTTACCATCTCCAACTACGTGGAGATGTTAGTACTCCACAGGTTGCATACAGACATATGGCATTGGTTTTGGCTAGATCTATTTCCATGGTTTCATATAAAAAGCTATCACAGAGATTCTTGATAAAGAAGTGTAAACCTTGCTCCTTTCAAGGAGCAGAGTAATTCAATTAGGAACATATAAATGCTTTTACTTCTCTCAAAACCCAGCCCTTTATCTCATAATAGACCTAATAATTCAAAGACTAAAATCACAGGGACTGCCCAATCAAAACTCCGAAAGACTGTTACAAGAAAAAATTGTCTGAGGAGTCTCTAATAACCATTCTAGCAATTGTTTGAATGCTTGAAAGGGTTTTCAAGTAGCCATTCAGTTTACTACCAACATTAAATCTAGATATAGTACTAGAGATCCTCATTCAATTTGTTCTTAAAATCCTCCTGTGAATGAGATCACAGCATTTCTCCAGGCATTCCACCCCAATTCTTCACTATCTTTATCCTTTCCAAGTTCCTGTTAATATGTACTCTAAATATTCATTGTGACTAAGCTCTCATCTTCCCAGACCAAGAAGAGCTCCTGTCTTTTCTTCTTTGCATGTAACTTATTTAAAGCCAGTTACTGGGTTCTCCTTTAGCTCCTCCTTGTCAGATTAAACAGCCCCTGTTCTTTCAGTATGCCTGTGCAAGCAGACTCCTAGATTTCTGTTCATGCTGTCCTCAGAATCTTCTCTGTTTGGTGTATGTTCTTGAAATGAGATGGCTCAAACAGAACAAAATGATCAAAGTACTTCCACTGAAGCCACTGGAAAAGCAAAGGATCTACTTCATGCTTTTTATAAGCAGCACTATTAATTTACGTCAGTGTGACTTTGGCGTTTCTGCAGAGAAAACTACAATGGGTTACTATGACTCTCAGATTTCTTTCTAAGAAAACGCAGCTTTCCACTCATTTCCCTTGGTCATCTACCACTGTACAAATCCAACACTTACTTCTAATGAACTGCACTTTTTTTCAGACCACCCCTCCAAATCATCAAGATTATTCTGATTTCCAATCCTACACGTTTACAGTCCCTTCATATTGGGAATTTGTAATTCCAATGCAAATTTTAGATGTATATTCGAACCCATTTTTCTAGTTCCGAATGCAACCCTTGAAAACTACATAAAACCAAAACCGTTAACACAGTCCTTTCCCAGACTTCCAAATACACAGTTACTGAAATCTCCAGTGACAACTAAATGCCTTATTCTGTTCGTAACAACGGAAGGTGACACTTTTGCTTGATCTAATAATAGATGTGAAACTATTTAGAAGCATAAATATCAAAACAAAGGTATATGCTCCTACTTTGGTTTCATATCCCTATGAACTTCTTTCTCTTCTCTTTAATCCGCAATTCCATTTCCAGGTTTTCTAAACTTTCAGTAGAGTTTGGCATAAACATAGTAAAAAATAGTTTACAGTGCTCAGCTGGAGCTAAAACTAGTGAGGGATGCAATGCATAGGAGGAAGATTTTATGTAAATAAAATAGTAGCAAAAGGAAGGCTAAGGAATGCTCGCAGGGCAAGAGACTGACAAAGGACACAGGTAGGGGTATTCAATGCCTCCTCTGTCTCAGGGGTTGGTTTGTTTATTTTTTAAGCTGTAACATCTGCCCCCAAGCCTTAGTCTAGTGATAAAGGCTGCAAGAGGGAAGCACTGCCCTCAGCATATTAAGAAGAAGTCGGGGAGCACTTATAGACATCTATGAGATTATGGGACCAGATGGGCTGCCTCAGAAGGAGCTGAAGGTGTTGGCCAGGTGATTGCAAGGGTGACTTCTACAATTTTTGAAAGGTCCCAACCATCAGGGCAGATAACCAATGACTGGAAAAAGGCAAACATCACAAACATTGCACCTATCTTCAAGAACTATCTGGGGAACTACAAGCTAGGCTGATCAATTTACTCTCAATGCCTACAAAATTATGGGGAAAACTCTCCTAAAAGACATGTCCAAACACATGGAAGACAGCAAGGTGACTGCGAATAGCCATCACAGACTCTCCAAGGGCAAACTGTACCTAATCTAATCAATCTGATTCACACAGTGCTAATGCAAAAGGCAATGGGCACAGGTTGAAACAAAGAAAGTTTCAACTAGGTAAAGGGAAAAGGCCACCAGTCAGTGGAACAAGTTGCCCAGAAAGGCTGTAAAGTCTCCAATCAAAGACATTAAATATTTGACTGGACAAAGCTCTGAGCAACACGTTCTGACTTGGAGACCATATGACTTGTAGAGGTCCTTTGCAACCTGAGTTACTTTGTCATTCTAAAACCAGCACAGGTAAGCTTCTAAAGTTTCAGGTATCAGAACAGAGAACAAAGCTGCAAAGGAGATTAAGGAATCGTACAGATTCCTGCTTAAAAATTTCATTAACACTTGGTATCCCTGCATTTGGAATTAACTCATGTTGTCTGTAGATAACAGTATTGATTCCATGAATCATAGAAAATTTAGCTGCCTGAATTAATTAATTAAAATCATCAGAAGTAGTTGACTCCTATTAGCTTCCAGTAGAATTTTCAGCCCATATCACTTCTCCAAGAACCTCCATAAAAACAACGGAAAATACCATCACACTACGTTTTTAGTAAGACTCCACACAGTTTCATAGATCACAATTCTGGCATCTTTTGGACACTGTTCAGAGTTAAAAGACACAACAGATAAAAAGCTCCGTCTACCATACGCTCAAGAGTAGTGTTTACTTGATTTTAACATTCCTCTTGACAACAAGGAGCTGATTCAGTTACTGATACAACTGAATACATAAAATAAAGAACAGAATTTTCCCAAAACAATGGTTATGTATACCTGAAGAAATCTGGATGTTTGTAGCATCACTGACATACCTTTTAGTTTAGTGTAGGAATGGAGAACAGGATCAGCAGAAACCATACATGGCCACCAAGGAAAACCAGACACTTTTGACCACACTAGATCTCCTATATTGTACTTCAACAGATGGACTTTGTCTTCTTTGACAGTACTGTGAGCTGGATCTCTCTTAGCAGGAGCCTTAAAAGACAGAAAAAAACCAAACCATCATCCTATTTCCTCAGATATGCACTAGGATTACTAAACAGCACTCAAAAATAAACAACAAACTACAGACCGTCTTCTATTTAAACGCTCTCATTATATGTAAAAAACACAGAGTGGTAAAGGAAGGAGGTAAATAAGAAACAGTTCACCAGAATAAAGAGTTATCATGTTGGCTATCAAACAATAAATATATTTCATGTGTAATAAAAACTTTAAGTCATAATTCATGTTCTCTCACAGCAAAAATATTTTAAGTTCTTAGATTTAAAAAAATAAAAAATTTTTAAAAAGCCAAAATTAAAACAGACTGAAACACTGTCTTTATCTTTGAAAAGAAACTACACAAATAACCAATTAAAAAAACCCAAACTCTGCATCTTTCAGCTGTTTTTCTACATACAGAGAATTTGTGACATGAATCCTTCCCCACACCCTTCTGGAAGATTTTTTCTCCTGTTCCTTTTCTAGCAGTCAAAGTTTGCGAGTGCTCAGCTGGTGCTCTAAAGCTATTTTAGCTACCGGAAAACAATTACAGACCCATTTCCACTTCAAGGGATAGACTGATCTACAAGGGAGTTTCGTGCTGCCCTATGACAGACACACATTTTTACTGCACCATAACAGAGTTCAGCGACACAGGGGTTTATTTACCAACCAAAAATCATTTCACAAAGGTAATCACATTTTGTTGCCTTGGCTTCATTTGTTCTATTTGATATAAGTAGTGAACACCTTTATCCAGGTAAGCACTAACTCCCGATGTAAGAAGTATAGAATGTGTCTCATAACAGATTATCTATTAAAAAAATAACATCATGGTTTTAATTTGCTTTTTTGTTTCTCTATTACTAAATTTATGTGCAACATGTTTCATCTGCATTTTGTGTAGCACCAGTTCAACATACAGAAGGCAGACCAGAGCTTCAGGCTTTCGGTGGATTTAACGTTAAGAGCTGGAGCAAAATTCCATTTTAATTAATTAAACGTGACAAGAGGAAAGAAAGAACATTGTTAAGAAACCAGAAATCCAGAATGCGGAAACAAGTATTTGGAGCACTACGTTGACTCAGAGCAGAGTAGATCAGGTCAGCTTGTACAGATTTTTAAATCCAGAGAATACTACCATAACTAATTACACATTGTATTCCAAACACGAACAACAAAAATTGTGGATGTGCTGCAGAGCATAGAGGTTATTTTGCAAATCAAACGCGAAGGTACATCTGATCAAAAAACCTAAAGCTTATCGTACTGAGATAGGCCCTTCCTCAAAGCTTGTAAAGCTAGGGCTGGTAAACACACAGGGTGCTATGTCATCTGATTGTCAGGGACAGTTACTCATCCAGTGATTCAGCTTTTCTGATGGATTCAGACTTGGTTCTCGGGCCTCCAGCTAGAGCCATGTTCCCACATCTCAAGGTTTTTGGCTCTCTAAGGGTTCTGTAAGAAACACCGTCCTGCTGAGCTTGCCCCAAGCTCAGCACTCTCAACAGACCTAAACAGTTCCAAGCAGATGTGAAAACTCAAATGCCCCTTCTAGCTGCTAAACTAGCTGCTTAACTGACATGAAAACTTATGCTTAAAGGCTAAAAATTAAGAAATACATATGCCAAGAACAGACCCAGAAAAGCATTAACCCTAACACACACAAACCACCTTCAGCATTTAAATTAACTAGGTGGGATGAAAAGATTTTTCCATGAGTTAATTTTTCAGAAATGTAAAAGTGACTCAGGATTCTGAATCTCATTTTTAATTTAGGAGTACTAAGAAAGTGCAACTAAGCTGCAAAGATTGATGACTACAGCCTGAGAGGGAGCTGGCTGGGATAAAGTAAAGTCTCTAGCAGTGCTGCTTACTGTAGCGTCATCTAAAAGGGATGGCAGTACGGGGTGGGGAGGCAGGAATCACATTTCAATTTATCTACAAGCACTTCACAAATTTTAAAAAGCTCAGTATTCTTTTACTGTATCATGATAAAAAAAAATATTGAAAATTACAGGCTCTGAGAAAACCTGCGAGGTTTATCCATGCAATGCTTTCTGCATTTGCTATCTTTTATTGATAAAACATCCATACCTTAAAAGAATGGCAAAATACAGCATAGAATTCTATACACATGATTTTTTAAGAGTTTTCCTATGAGGTTATTTAAAAACCTCTCGAAAATATCACTATGAACTTGCTCACATCCACCTTCCTTTCCCAGATCATTCTGGTTTAGTTTGATTTTCTCATTTTGGGAATTACTCTGATCTATTTAATAGGTAACTCAACAGTGAACAGCGAGGTGAAATTCCTGGCACGTACTTCTAAGACAAGCAGCTGTAGGACATCAACAGTCTCTTCAGCATTTCCTCTCAAAAAGATTTTTGTAAACTGCCAGCTTAAGTACTTACATTGTTTAAAAACATCGCAAAACGCTAGACACGGGAAGACAGTCATACGCATAGATTTTACTTCAGAATGTGGGTTGGGTTTGTCAGTCAGGGGTGGGATGGGATGAGATGGACTGAGGTGGGAGGGAGAGAGCATTTCTAAACAAATTTGCCGCCCTGATGGCATCTAGTCCTTATAAGATGACAGCTGGATCTTCTTTACGAGACACTTGTACTCTGCAATTTTTAACAATAGGAAATTACCACCCAACTTACAAAGTGATACAGAAAAAACAGAATTTGGCTTGCAGATTTCTTTTCCTCCAGAAGAAAACAGCAGTTGCTGTTTAGGCAGATTTTGTTTCCTAACAATCTGCGGTCAGAGAGAACAGGGTGTCTGACTGTGCACCCGTGGAAGATGGAGAGACAGGACTGGAAGCACGCTTTGGTGGTCTGGGTGAATGCACCAGAAAACAGGGACTACCTCCTCCTGAACACCCGACCAATTCTTTCCGTGATGACACTTAGGCAAGCATATTAAGATGGGTGACTCCTGGTTCAGAGCACAACTGTAAAGCAGACAGGTCATATAAAATTAAACTATTTTAAAATACCTTCCCCCCGTTTTTTGACTCTTGTATTTTTTTGATGACTTTTTATTTCTTGAAATTGTTCTAACTTCTATTTAGATCCCATAAATGTCAATGAAGTAAAGCCTGCCAGGCATTCTGTGCTGCAGAGGAGCACAGAACAGTCTTTGCTTGCTGTCATTCCCAAGTCAGTCTGGACTGCTCTGCACATGTCCCATCCCATTACTTTGCACTGCAGTTTTGACAGAAACAGATACACATTTAGTCACAGAACTTCCCCTCCCTCTCCTTCCTTAATTATAGGCAAGCCCTGCAGCCTCTGAAATAACCACCACCTTGAACACCTTAGCCAGTTCTGCTGAACAGAAGAGGGAAACAGCTTGTGATTGTATTTCTCTTCTACTTTGGGAAGGAATTCTGGGGTTTCCACCCCCTTACACACTCCCCCGTCAAACACTAGACTGCAGAGAAGTTACAGAAATGGGCAATCAAAGCCTGGGTGAGCAGGAGATGATGCCCACACAGACCAGTCCAATCCCTGCATACACAGGTCATTTGACAGGCTCTGCACTACTCAGTACAGCAGACACCAAACTCCTGCCATTCTGGATTAGCATCCTAATGAAACACATGCTCTGATAAACTTAAAATTCATCTAGCAGCTTATTTTGTCCAGGGGAGCATGGATTGTGGAATGGAGTAATTCCCTTATTGCAACTGTGTTTTTCTGTGGGAAATTATTCCTTGAAGAGCATCAGCATCCTTAAAAACTCATCTGGGCCAGCAGCTGCAATAGGCTGAGAAGGATCCAAAAAGTAAAGAAAATTTAACATTTCACAGATTTGCTTGTCATTTCTCCCAGCACTTTCATACACAACGAGCGACAGGCAGATCGACAAGAATTCATGACACTGCTGTCAGCATTCCAACAGCCCAATGAAGTGGCTTGGCCACAGAAAACATTGGTACTTGATTAACTCTGCCTACACCTGATCAAACTGATTCAATTAGTTTCCATTTAGTTCTGGTCTGACTAGTGAATACGATGAGACAAGAGCACACCAGGAGTGATGGATAATTTGAATGCTTAAAACTATCTTAAAATGACCAAAGGAAAATGCCTTTAAGGGCAGCATCTTTACTGAGAGGTTTAGGTTTGTTTGTAGACTCTGTTATGAAAACACCATGATGAGTGTTTAGTAAACAAGGGACAAAGGCAATTCCAGGTGGTGTCAGACTGAGGTAACTTCAGCTGTTCTAAAGCAATCAGTGGTAGAGCAGAGGTACCAATATCGTCACTGTCCGTTTGGGGTATATATCTACGTGTTCATACATGTGCAAGGAATTATAACAGACTTAAGCTGCTATTGCACTATGCAAACTTGGAAAGCTATAGCAATAATTTAAAAAACCCTTCTTCTAGCTGTAAATTTTCAAAAAGGCATTATACAAAGAACAATGTTGAGAACTGGTGAAGAAAACACCACCAGAATTTAATACTGGACAAAAAAAAACCCCGAAAGAGAGCAGTTAAGTGAAGACAGCAAATGCTCTCCTCCGTGTAACCTAACAGGAAAGTACATGCTGAACAACTTCCAGACATCTGTTATTTCCCCTTCTGTTTTCATTTCCAATTCAGTTCTACTCTTTGTCAAAGCACTTCCACCAGACCGCACTGTAACTGAAGGCCGTGCTGCACATGCCGGAGGTGTGCTTTCACTCCAGAAAAAAACCAATCTACTACAAAGGAACTAAAACAATCAAGGTCCCTGAACAGCATATATGCAACTAAAATGTACTCTGAATCAGAGTAGCACACACAAACGCGCTTCTTTACTGCAGAAGAGAGAACACTGCCTGCTGACCAAACCCACATTTCTTCAGGTCCTGCTATTTACTTGTGCTGTTTCATCCACTAATACTCCTGTTTTTTATCATGCACTTGTGTAATAAAAGTAAAAGTACTATGTTTTGTCTTCTCTTGTCCATCTGTCAGGAAAGAGAGTGAACTAAGGAAGTCATAGAACAAACTTCATTCCTTTCAGAGGTTCAGGAGAAGTGGTAGGTAGGTTTGTCTGGAGAAAAAATGGAGCAACAGAACAAAAAAACCCATTTTGTAATGTTGTTCGGTCACTGAATTCACCAGGGATTAAGGACACTACAAAAAAGCAAACAAACGAGCCAGGACATGATGATAGGACAATGATCCCATGTGTCTCTTCCTTGGAAAATCACCATCCCAATTATGTTCTTAAGAAAGATCTGTCTTCCTGAAAAATTCAAGAGTTTCATTTGACAGAAGACAAATGACTGTTCAGTCTTCAGGCACGGGAATGGAGGGATGCAGCTATTTCCCCAATGAGTGATGCCCTGTCATTCAGGACAGACAAACGACTTCTCATTCTGTGACTGAGGACAGAAACCTCATGAAGTCAAACCACTTAAAAATTAAAAATTACAAACACCTTGATATACACTATGGCCTCAAATTAAAAGGGTGGCAACTTAAATCTTAAGAAATAGCCAGTGCTCATTCTAAATGATTGTCTACAAAAATACAGTACCTTCACAAATGTAACTGCCTTAGTCGTTTGGGTTTGGGTTTTTTTTTAAGATTGTAATTCACAGGTTACAGTAAATCTGTTTATCCCAGAAGGACTAGTCCTACAGGCCCTATGTTGATCCAAATAGATGCCACCTTCTGAGATGTGGGGGAGTATATTCAGATAGTAGACCACCAGTAATTGAATATATTAAGAATAAGGAGCTGAACATATTAAGAACAAAAATGTTTTTTCCACTTTGTCTTGTTATATTCTATTATCTAATGGACCAAACCACTGCCTAGCGAATGGTTCAGGCAGAAGACTAAAGAGTGAAACAGACTCTCATAAGAAGATTAAGAGAAAACACTGAATTATTACCACAAAATGGAGAAGAAGGAGGAAACGCGACTAAAGAAGCAATGAGTTGACATCAGAGTTTTCTGGTCCATCTTCAGTAAAACAGAATGGGCACTTCAGTAGAGCATCTAAAGACTGCAGCCCTCAAAACACCTTTGCATCAGCCTCTGCACAATTACATCTGCAACATCCTTGTAAAACTGGCAATCTGTTGTGCAGCAAGGTAAAGACCAGGGGGAAAAGGACCTGAAAAGTCCAGATGAAAACAAACAAAAAAAATGAACAAACTATACTGAGGCCTGGATTATTAGTTTTTCAGATTTCTAATTGTTTTATACCAAGCCAGAGATTTATCTAAACCCTTCTAAATCCAATTTTGAGAGTAATTACATTAAACATACTTCTTCAAGTTACCTTTTCTGCTATTACTACCCACTTACTTCCTTCTGTTATTAAAAAGGGGTCAAACATGGTGTGTGAAGACACATTTGCAGAAGACACTAAGTTTGAATCTTCCTGCCACAACCAGGATTTATTTATTTTTCTTCAGTGTGCTTAGATGGTAAAGCCATAAAACAAGAGAACAGAAAAGACTGGGGAGAAAGAAAATCATTCTCTACTGGCAGATCCCTTGAAAACTTTTATGTGTGGCTGAAGCTCTTTGAAACCACATATAAGTTTTGTGACAATAGGTTTATTTTCTCCATTTCTTTTCACAAACTCATCTAAAGCAGTTCATGGACAGAATGTTGAGCATCACCACGCAGGACCCTACTCTCCAAGAGGCGAAGCAAGCAGAAGGCAATAAAAATCCATTTAAGTTTAGACAGGAATTCGTAACGTAGATTATGGATTTTAAAACTGATAAAAGTCAAATCAACCACTAAACTGCGGGTTACATTTCAATTCTTTTTGCTGGCTTGGGTTCCCTCATTAGCAAGTCTCCAGAAGATAAGAAATTTTTTTAAGATGCTTTTACATTTAAAAACAAATCTGTCTATCCAAACCAGCAAACTTGCTTTACACAAACATCATATGAGCAAGTATTTTAGAAATAAACTTCACACATTATTTTAGTAACTAGGATACAACCCTTTTTTCAGAGTAAAGAGTTGAAGAGAAACAGATTCAATCATTCACAGATAGATCCACTAAGATGGAAGCTCTGGAACGCTTCCCAGGCCCCGATCGTTCTTAAAAATGTGGAGAGCAGTTTCTTTCAGTTGCTTTACTGAGTTTCTGCATTTACATTTAGATGACCTCTTAAATTATAAGTTACTGGCTTACTGGTGAAAGGTGCCATGTTTCGGAAATTTAAGGCAAGGCTTGAATGAAACATTCTTTTATAACGAGTATTAGAAAAAGATTTTTGCCTACATGCAACTTCTCTAACCTTCCCCCATCCACAGAAGTTTAAATTTGGATGCGGTACCTAGGTATGTAAGACAGTGGGAATATGAGATGCCACAGAAGTCTGGAAAAGCGTAACTGTAGAGCCATGAGGAAATCTGGCATGGGAAACAGTTATTTCTGAATAATTTCACTATGAATCTCACACAGGATGACAGAACGAAAGCTAAACCATCTCAGCATACCTACAGATTTTCAGAATGCCGTATCCATCTGTATTTTGTTATCTGCACGTACAACGGTTTTACACATGTTCAAGATCAGAATCGGTATCAGAGCCTTACCCTTAGCACTCTCCTACATCCTTACAGAGTTCAGTAGGAAAGAGTTTTCCCAAAACACTTTCTTAGCAAATATCCTCCCTTTGGTAGCTCACAAACATCCAAGTTAGCTCAGCTAGATGTTCTGAACCCTAATATCCTTGGTAGAAACCAGGAAAACCCAAGCTCAGAAAATACTGCCAACAGGCTACTACATTTACAGAACACTCTTTTCTGGTGAGGGCAAGTACTTACCTCTACTTTTTTTTTTTTTTGCAAAAAGAACACTTCTGAAATAAGTTCTCTAGGCATAAACAGCACAAATGTGGTGAGGGCAAGTACTTACCTCTACTTTTTTTTTTTTTTTGCAACAAGAACACTTCTGAAATAAGTTCTCTAGGCATAAACAGCACAAATGTCAATTTGGCATAGAGTGGCTCTGTTAGTTAACTGACAATCAGACATAGTCCAAGGAGTACTTTCCCTTTGAGACTGGACCTTCAGAATGAATCCCCACACCTAAAAGTAGGCACAAGAGCTGTCCGTCCAGCTTGTGTTGTTACATATACTAGTAGGTTCTCCTCTTCTGGAGATGAAATGCAAGAAAGACCATCAGTGTTAATCAGTCTAGGGGCAAGTGTGGGCAAAAAACCAAAAGAACCTAAACAGACACTACCTTGATTTGGCATTGCTAACGCATATTCCCAACGCATTCCTTATTTTCAGCAATAAAGATGTACAGAAAACCTGGGAAACGCTAACCAGAAACGTCCCAACCCCATATGAACACTAAAACAGGGTGGTCATTGCAGCAATTCATCATGAAGGACGTGATCTAGAACTTTCAATTCCACAAGGACTACGATCCCAAATTATTTTAGTTCATCACAAGCATCCTCAACATACACTCACATTGACTTTTATTTACCCAAACAAACAAAACAACAACAAAGAAACAAATCCAAGCTTTTCTAGCACTGGTTGCTGCTATGGGGCCACAGATTCGATTCTTTTCTTCATACCAGTGCAGCAGGGTTTGTTTAACAACAGTCGGTCAAGAGCCAGTTCTCCCTCACACACTGGGCTTCCAAAGTACAGCAGTTTTAAGAACCGTCTTTCTCAGAAGGGAATTAATTCCTTATGACTGACAACTTGCACTTTTAGCTACTGCCCATTTTACAACACATAAGAGAAGTACTGTAGGTACTTTGGGTATTCGCAAAAAGCAGAAATATAAATGTTAGCCTGCTTGGACCTACTCATTTATAATAGGAGGATAATGAAACATGTAATAGACATAAAATCAGTGTCTGTGAACAAAGACCTCTTTTGGACGTGCCAGAGTTCATGCGCGCTACATGAAAACCACTCCAGGTTAAGGAAACTTGAAATGGAGACTGATACCACTGTTCCAAGACAGATCAAAGTATTTTGCTTTCACTACTTTGCCTAAGCGTTACTACAAAGCATCTCTCCTTCTTGAAAAAAGGGGGCTTTAAGGGCCAGAAATGACATCTGCTACAGATCACTGAAGTTTCCCAAAAATCTGCCTGTAAATCCATCCAAGTAACGTTCAAGTAACCCTGAACTGTAGATGTAGCTCTCAGCTAAATTGCAAGTTAGACATGCATTATCCTGGTTAAGCAGAACACTGAGCAGAGCAAGAGAAAGGCTTCACCATTTCTTGGGCAGAAAAGCAGTGAAAATGAACAAATTCCTTGCCCCACCGACCAGCAATGGTCAATACAACGTAAAGAGAAGATGCCGAGATGACAATACTCATTTAAATCGTGACACTGCCAGTGCAAGAACTAAGAATGAGTCTGGTCACCTTAAAAAATAACCAACCCCAAAATCATAATTAACCTCTCAAGTGTGTTACAGCACACAATCTGCTCTCGAGGAATAAAAGGAAGATAGTTCTTCCAGAAGACGGTCTGTCTACTATAGTGCCCAAAGAACCAAAATAAAATAAGTAAGAAGTCCTGGAATGCCCAAACTAAAGATGAGTATGAAACAATGCAACAGTCACTGACATTCTTTGACTTCAAGTTAGATTACATCTGGTCAGCTCTTTTCCACAGAAAACTGGCTCAGTGTTCAGAAGCAGTCAAGAATAAACTAAATGTTAGGTATTATTTATAACGAAAAATAATGGAATTGAGAACAATATAGAAAATCATTTACATGCCACTGTGAGCAGCCACAAGACATCTGCACCTTAAACGTCCTGTACTGTTCTGGTCCCTAGTTCTCAAAAAAAAAAAAAAAAAAAAAAAAAAAAAAAAAAAAAAAAAAAAAAAGAAAAAGAGAGCAGAACCCAAAGGGCATCACAGTTCCGAAAATGGATGATAACAAGAAGTAACATTCTGGAATGGCGCTTATATGTGGGACAATGCACTAGGACTCTTCATGCTGAAATTAAAAATTGAGCAAGTCTGTGAGAAATCTGTAAAACTATCAGTAACAGTGAAATTTGTCCATGATCCCTACTTCCAGTATTATGATAATCAAGTGAAACAAGTAGGTGGCAAATTAAAAAGGAAAAAGAGCTGATCCACTGCTCTGCTACTTAATGTCATGGATGCAAAAAGTTCATGCTGGCTCAAAAAGAAACCGAATTCCATTAATTTAGCCATCTACAGCTATTAAATACAAAGTCACCAGCTCCAGAAACCTCTGAGTCACAATCTGCTGGAGGCTCAGTGTATCCAAAAAGAGCATCACTCCATGATTTGCCATTATGCATCCTCCGCTGAACCTCATCCCCGAGGTGAGGTGCTGAATTAAATGGCTCCCTGATCCAGCTTGGTAGAGCTATTCTTATATAGCGGTTTTGTCATCATTGCAAGAGGGTATTTCACATTTGATTTGGGTTCTTCCACCAATGTGTTTATGAAGACAGAATAAATAAGGTATTTACATATTACACATTGAGATGACAGTTTTACGCAGAAAGTGTACGTAATTCAGCCACTTTTACATACAAGAACAGGATGTCTGCTATGGAGAGCCTCCAACAAACAATTAAGCTTTCTGTGATTAATTTTGTAGCCGCTCTGACGATACTCATAGCTGCTAACGTCCCCCCAAACCGGTGTACTCTTGATGCTATCTGCTTTTCGTGCTCCTTAACCTACAAGTAGCTATTTAATATACTTCTCCAATGAGGTGTTAAGAACCAACGATTTAAAGTTCCAAAGTAACTATTATTGCTGCACATTGTGAGCTGCTTAGCACAAACAAGTTTTCAAGACATAGCTAAACACAATCCTTTACTAATGGCTAATGCAAAACAGTAGCTCGGGAACTCTTCCAAAAAAGGTTAAGAAGCTATTTCTCCGGTTCCTTAAGGGATCACCCAGAAGAGATTTTCAGGGTTACTCCTACTCCTTTGGGATTCTGATGACATCAGCCAGACAGCCTGTGTCATCACTCACCTGAAGACGGGATCTGAAACCTCAAGAGCAGCCTATTAAAAAAGAAAAAGTAATTGAGTTCATTCTACCTACAGCTACAGATCCTGACTCTCATGGTAGTTTAGCTGCACATTTTATGGCAAGTTCAGTAATCCTACTTGACCAGGAATTCCTAATAACTGATGATGAAAAACAGTCTAGCAGGTCCTCCTTCTGAAAAGACACTTTTATTTGACTTTATTTTTCCTTGTAACTTTTTTTGAAATTAAAACAAAACAAGTCACCCCAGGATCTGGCTGTAACATCTATAACAGGATAGCCAAACATTTGATGAGCACAGCTCTCCAATCAGAGGGAACCTGTTGATTTCTGCTCATCTCTACTAATCAGATACAAGCATCAGAGCCACATCACCACCTTCAGTGGTGATTTTCCTGTAGTTAGTTAGCACAGAAGCATAAAAACACAGAACCGCTTCTGTTCTACGCTTACTGGTTGTCTGAATCTTTCCCGTTCCCTAGGAAGGGCACTGTTAGCATTACGTACGTATGTGATATAACAGAGTTGGCCAGGACGGTTTTTCTCTGTGAAGATGAAACAGCAACATAAACATATTACAAAGACCAGTGGAATTTCTCCAGTAATTTGCAATTGCCCCCCATGTAGCTGCCACAAAGTCATTACGAATTGTGCCAAGCAGAAAGAGTAACAACCTTCCAAGTTGCTGGTATAATACTAAAAAAGGGCTACAAGAAAACTGGATAGGAAGGTACGTGGAAGGTACAGCTTTTGGGTCATGTACATCTTACACAGCTAGAATCCCTAAACTAGCAAGTATAGCAGCGTGTGGACTTCCAGGTTTGTTCTGGACACAGCACTGCTACTTTTCTGAGCTACTGCACCCATGCTAGGAAGTCACGCCAGGATGCCGTGCCAAAAGGGCAAACTGCCACTTGCAGGCCTGAACCAGCTCACGCAGAACAAGCTCAAATACACCAGTATCACCTACTATGCTGTTCTTAGGGTTAGAGAGCACAGACTTACTTTGGGACCACCAGTAGGAGAGCTGCAGATAGAGGTACTCTCTCTCTCTCCTGTACAAAAGGTCGGGATTGCTCCAGGGATTGGACTTGAATTAGCAGCTGAAGTAAACCTCTGCCATTCTCCTCCAGACAGGATTGTTTCACTTCTAACAAAAGCAGTGAGTGAGAAAAACCTAGCCAGGTCCTCATTCCTGCCTGGTACTGTTGCAAGAGCTGACAAAAAGCAAAGACTAAAAAAGCAGCCGCCATGAAATCTGGCACTGAAGCCTTCTGCCACTCTCCTGAGCTGCGCTAGCCAGGGGACAGCCACCGGAGTTGATGGGCTTGGCGGTCATTCAGACACCTAACACGTGACACCTACCACCAGTTACACAGGGTGTTTGGAGGTGGTGTCAGACCCCTATCAGCGCAGTGCCTTGGCATAGAAGTTGCTAACCAGGGCTTATCAGAAGAGGCCTGGATTGTAAAGTCCTCAGGTGGAGAGATACGGAGGGTGGGGGTGAAGAAGGGTGAAAGGCAGGAGGGGAGGGAGGAGGGAGCCACGGCTTGTCTCACTTCCTCTCCTTTACCTTGGGAAAGTGAAAGCGGTACAGCCTGGAAAACGTAGTGGTTATCAACAGGAATCTCAACTCCCTCCAGAGCTGGGCAGATCACATTTACTCCCAACTGAAAACTGACTGGCAGATAAAGTTTTAAACAGCCTTCCTTTTTGTTAGCAAAAAATGCCCCAGCGAGAAGAAAATCCAACAGCCTGGTACTGGGACATTTGTTAAATGATAGGCCTCTCACCTCATCAAGATCGTAATCTGCTATGTCCATCAAACAGGGATATCATTCATTACCTTACACAAAAGGCAGCCCTTGAACCATGGAGATTTTTGCTAAATCAAAGGAGTAAAAGCTTGGACAAGGAGAAACTGAGGGAGAAAACAGCCCAGAAATAAAACCAGACAAACAGGTTCTACATTAACTTGTAACCTACAATAAAAAGATATCTAAGCGCAAAATTAATCAGCTTTTACTCTAAGGATATTTCTCTAACTTCTACTTTGCAGCCACAATTAGCTATACAAAACCACAGCACGATGCACCAAAGTTAAGGCTTTGGATGTTGGCAATGAAGGAACAGCTAGAGCAGGGGCCTGAAATCAGAGAGCAGTGTGATACTAAGATATGACAGTTCCGATCACAGAGAACACACGTATATCACTAGTCTACACGTGGACAAACATCTGAAAAATCTCCTTCAGCATGATCTCTGGTATTATGTTTTTCTTCCCTTATTTTAAACCTGCAGAACTGCAAACCCTCCCTGTGAGAGAAAGAAAAGCCCCAGACTTTTCACAGTCAAAGAGTTACATCATAAAACAACATCTAGTGACTTTCAAATGCTTTTCCTTTCGCCCTTTGCTCTTTAAAGTGCAGTAGGCATGAAAAGGAAAAGCCAGAAGCATGACCCTCGGTTTCAAGAGCTCTGGAAAGAGCAGGGTTATCATACTGCAGAGTCTGAGATCAAGGAGGTGGCTGTCCTGAGTTGGTAGCTCTCTGGTTTGGCACAGGAGCAAACAACCCTATCACTCTCCTGCCATCAAGCCTCAAGCGCTCTGGGAAACAGCGTTGACATGGTTTTCTCCTGGCCATCTCTGGTCAAAAGACAACTTAGAGAAGCCAGACCAACCTCTCTTTTAATCTTAAATAAATCTTTCACCAGGAAAAATTGAAGGCTATCCTTAATTGGCAACCAATGTGACAGGCCCCAGGATAAACTGTGTAGATGGGTATATTGCCTCCTCTTTCTAGAAAAAAAAAAAAAAGCCACACAAATACGCTAGAGTTGTTGATGGTAATATACGTATCACCTTTTAGTCCAATTTATCCCCCTAACAATGAAAAAGACAAAGACTTACTCCAACTACTGACTGCGCCCATACTTTTCACCCCTGAGTAGTGACTCCAGAAAGTCTGAACAAATCAGTGTAAAAACATTCTCCTTAAACAAAATTAAAGAAAACAAACTCTTTAATAATTGAAAACACCAGCATTAATCATTCTAGGCTGAATAATACATTCAGATCATAAATGACAAATATTTCTGATATTTAGAAGGTTTACACAGGTCTGCAAATTCATTAAGTAATTTTAATGCAAATAAGGGTAAAATACTATCAGCAGTACAGCAGCTGTGTGCGTGGTTCTTCTCTGCCCGTGCGACCTTGGAAGAAATAAAAAATCAAGATCAACTAGAAAACCTGCAGGAGGCAGAAAACTGTAACATACATTTGGTGTTCAAGGTATGTAAAACCAAGACTGTTCCCTAGCCAAAGCATTCATTAACATTTACCGTTGTTATATGAGACTATTCTGAATTACTCACTGAGAAATTCAATATACATAGAAGTATCCCTGCTATGTAGGTTTCTTCCTCTTAGATAAAATGATTGCAAACCACATTCCTTTAATGGAGATCAGCAACAAAAACTAAACGAACGAGGAAAAGGGCTCCCAGCAGCATTCTTATATACAACTTGGTAAAGCAAATTTTAAAGAGTAAAATTTCCATTTCTGCCCTTGTTTAAAAGAAGCAAAAGACAAAAGAACTTGACCACAAGAGTTAATGACATTTAATACCAGTATTTAGATGTCTTCAATGAATATAATTCACTAGGTTATAGAAAGCAAATCCAGCTCTTTTCAGACGACAAATAAGGGCCAGGACTGCATTCCAACTGCCAAAACCTTAGAGCCTTACCGTATCAGCTGACTGACAGCTAAGCACATTTTTCTTTAATTCAGAACCAGGAATATAGAAATAGCTATTTTTTCCTGAAACATCTGTTTATCAGGAAGTCAGAATATGTCATGGTCCAAGGCCATCTCTAAATTTAGAGGCCTCCCTTGTCCAGGTGCACATCCTGGCTAGGTCTTGGCTGCATGTCTGGATGACGTTTCTGTTTCATGCATCCCTCACTACACATCCCCTGATTTGCTCTGAAGACTTATTTTATTTATATGGAAACAGAATATTTATACAGAAACAGCCCAGACAAGAAACACGGACCAGAACTAGAGTGCATCTGTCCTTTCTCGAGAGAGGGAGAACATCGTACAAAGTGACCTGTTTGTGGGAAGCCCCTGTTGAAATACCCAAAATGAAGACAAGCATATGAATAAATGAAATCTCTGTATGATTAACAAACCTAACAAAAGAAAGAATGTAAAAAAAGTACTACCTTCTTTTCAGTGGGGCTTGTCGTCTTTGATACCAATGCTGCTTCAACAAGACCCTGCTCGAGTAAGGAGTCATATTTTATGCTTCTTTTTCTGCTTCTCCTCTCCTTGTTTGCTGGCTTTTGTTCGTTCTCCTCTGACTGAGACACATCTGCACCATTGTCTCCACAAATGGAAGATTCAAAAAGAGGCTTTCCATTCATGTAGGTTTTAGTGATTTTCAGCTTAATCTCTGGAGAGCCATTCTTGATAGGAGTAGTGTTGGGTGGTGTTCCAACGCCCTTTATTTCCTGGGGTTCAAAGCGCAGCTTGGCATCCTGGGCCCCGGACTCGCCATTAAACACACGGGAGGTTAGATCTTTCAATTTATCGGCTGGAATAAATGGAAGAGCCTCATGGCCGTTGTATTTTTGCATGACACCTTCTTGTAGAGTGGCGGAAAGTTGTGCTTTGCCCAAGTAGACAGAACATTCACGATTCACTTCACAATTTTGAGTTTTCCCATTGGTATTTCCAAGGATCTCTGGTACCTGCTTCATTTTGATGTAGTTAATTTTTTGAGTTAGCAGTTGAGAACTTCTTTTGATGCTAAAGTCCATTCAGCCCAGATGTTTCCAGTCTTACACTGCTATATTAAGACAAAAAGACAGAGAATATTTTTAAGAATACAGAAATTTCAAAAGCCACCAAGTATTTCAATAGATATTCCCCACCAATATAACATTCAATGTGTTGAACTTTGTTCAAGTTTTACTAAAAATTGCTCACAAGATTCTTAACCAAAAAACTTCAATATCTGTTATACGCATTACAAGAAGTCCAAGGAAAATATTTTTTTTAAAAAAAAAAAGCAAAGAGGAAAATCACAGCCCTCATTTTAACAATCTCTTAACGATCTACAGCATCTTACCCACACTAATTACTCAAAGGTATTGCACTGTTTAAAACAAGTCTGACTTATACCTAAGATAAAATCATTAATAACAATGTAAAACAGATGAGTTTATTTCCAAGAGATCGTGCCAGCACAAAAACCCCACAGGCTGTGTTGCTGTAGCACCTTCACCATGGACAGCAGCACCACAAACTTCTGCCTCTCTCTACAAACAGGCCCTCAATCTTCCATCAAAGCACATGTCCTGAAGCTCACTCTTCAGATATATCCCAAAGCCTTCTGGCTAGAACAGTGAATAAAAGGTGAGCAACTTCCACCATGAACACCAGCCCACCAGGAAACAGCTGATCCTTCAGGCCAGGGGCTACACTGTGCAACATCTAAATGGTCAAAACAACTGTCGGAGTTTCAGCTTTTTAGTAACAACAGTAACATCATCTAACACCCACTTTTTGTCCAGAAGTTTGAAAACATCCAACAAGCTAGGACTGCACTATTATCTGCCCTAGACAGGTTTTCCAAGGGTTCTAAAAGCTAACTCTGCCCATTTCAACATTATACTATCGTAACAAATGAATTTCGTTAAATTACTTCTCTGTGCTCCTAGACCAGGCAAGAGGTTTGTTTCATTTTCAAAATTCATACGCATAGACTCTATATTCCGAGGTTCAGTGTACACGTGATATAGAGAAACACACAACCATAAATATTATGAAAGCTCAGCACAAGAGTCATCACATCCATGCTCAACGTAACCAATTTCATACATGAATTAAGTCCAAGAACTGTCACATCGAATCAAAAATCCATCAAATCTAGTCTCACATGCTTCCAAAAAAGTGAAGTAAAAACCATGATGAATAACCACTGAATTGTCAGTTGCTATGGAAGAAACATCTTCTGAATCTCACTACCTTGTTCATTAATGTACATAGTTATAATGCTTACAACTGGCCTATTCCTGAAACTTGACTATTTGCTACCTCTACACCAGGTGCAGCAATGTACAACTGCTTATCACGGAGTGTTGCCCCAGCGTGGAAGAGCTTCTTAAGGGTGTCAAGCCTGAACTCAAAGCAACTGGCCAACATGAAACCTTTTCATGTACAAAGATGCAGAAAAAAAGAACATCTAAAATTCACAACTGCATCACTCCTTACCAAATGCTCTTACCTTCCTAACATGCTGCTCTAAGGTACCTACAGAAGTGTATCTCTCCATCCTCATTTCAGAGATGGAAACCAGCCCGAAAAAGCTGGTGTTACACTAGGTAAGAAGAGCAAGTATACTGAACTCCAAGTCAATCTGCAAGAGGAAAGGTTCTGATCTTTCTTCAGCCAGGTGAATTCTCAATTACCAACAAAATCTCTGATGAGTGGAAACCAGTCAACAGTACTAACCTTTCTGAAGAGGAGTCAGAGGTAAAAGGAAATGCAAAACTCCACCAGAACAGAACAAAGAACTCACTAAACTGAAAGAGATCTCATGTTCTTTCACGAGACCTCCTCTGAAAACGTGGATGTGAAACAGACTCAACCCAATTAATAATATGACAATGTTCTCCGCTGTGATTCAGCAGATTTAACTGAAATCATATTTATTTTAAGAAACAAGTGATGACAAATTCTATAAATCTCTATGCAAAAGGCAAACCCATTACGAAACATGTAACACTTACGGTTATGGAGATGACAGCAAAATTCCTTAAAAAAAACACAAAACACTGAACTGTTGCAAAATCTGTACTTCCTTCCCATGGATTCTTAACAGAGTAAACCAGAATGCAAAACAGAGATTGGATTTGGGCACCTACATTCCCTCTGTGTGAAGAACATCACCCAAGTGAGCAGCCCTGCGGCTGCTGCTGCCCTCCCGTGGTTGCCTGCTCCCCACTTCCCTGCCCGACCGCCTGCTGCTAATCTTCTCACGCGAGGACCAGCACCAAACCACCCTCATGTCACCGCCTCCTGTCCATCAACTTCACGGTTAAGTTGAAAAACATTTTTTAATATGGCTCCAGCAGCTGCTTATGAGGGTCCAGATTTCTGGATCAAGACATCTGCATTTTGTAACTCTGTTTTAATCCAGAATTCTATCAGTACTTTTTTGTCCTGCTTAATAATAACTCTTATTCTCATTACCTATTTCTTTAAGCTAGGAAGACATCAAGCTTGTTGCAGACCAAGACAACTCAAAAAAGCAATGAATAATCAAATTAGACTATGTTACTGGTGGACTTGCTCTCAAAACGCTGGATGCATTGAAAAAGTGATATAGTAAGAGATTCAAAATCGTCAGAATCACAGAGTAACTTAGGCTGGAAGGGACTTCTATCACCTATTCCAATCTCCCGCTTAACACAGATCAAGCTGCTCAGGGCCTTGTCTGGACAAGGACCAGTAAATTTAACTTAAAAGAAATCAAGTTACTCTCTTTCCAGCTGGTACACCATAGCTAGTAATTCCATACCACAAAAATTTGAAGACCAGTAACCCCATGCAGTGAAAGATCCTGAATGTTTAGGGGTTACCTTGACTTGCCCAATACATCTGAAGATAGACAGCACGCAGATTTTATAGCTTCAGTCAGTGAGTGATGGCTCAGTTAACGATTCTCACTAATGCAGGTCACTAAAACCAGCCGAAAGCACTGAAAAAGGCCCCTGAAATCATGGGAGACTAGCGAGACAACAAATGCAGGAGTACAACTGCTGAAAGGAAGTCAGTGTACCCACCCAGGGCAAGAGTAAATGGAAAGATGAAGACAAAGGCAGTAATTTGAGACAGCAAGACTATCAGAACCAGCAGATAGAGCTTATAGAATATGGAAAACAGACCTTGTTTGTACAAAGATTGAACAGAGCCAAATCTGAAGAGGCTTACAGAGGCAGAATAGTGGGCAAAGATAATAGATGTAAGTAGCTGTAGTAGATGTAAGCAAATACAGTCCCACCGGGGAGATGAGACTCATAGAGCACAACTTGCAGGTTAGTCACCATCTCTAGGACAACCAATGGAGGGAAATCATTGCTATGCATCTCAGTTCTTGTATGAAATAAGCAACGTTGCAGGGTCTGGATAAATGGAAAAGCTAGCAAATCTACACACAGGAATAACAAGGGTTTCAAGAAAGAAAATGCGTAAAATTTATGCTAGTTAAGTTGTGCACAACCTTTGTTATCTAAAATTCACAGTAGCGCGATACCATAAGCGAGAAAAAGGACTAGGCTCTTTGTGAGAAGAGAACAACAGAGCAAAAAAGAAGGGGCAAGGCAAGAATGATCATCGACAGATAACCAAGTGGTACTGTCAGCTCAGAATTAATGCAAGGAGATCTACAAGACAGGACATGAATGAATGAAGTGAGATAGATCACAGACAAGATCTGGTTGATCAGAGCTCTAAGAGTAAGGTCCTGCAGCAGCTGAGCGTATGATTAGATTTGAGAGTTAAATTCACAGCACTCATGCTGGACCATGATATCACAGAGAAGCAAAAGCAATCCCTTATCTTTTTCTAGATGCCTCTCCATCTACAGAAAAGGAAACCAGGGGGAGGGTAAGGAAAGAAAAGGGACAAAAGCAGCACACAGCAGTAGCAGCTAATGAGCTTAAGCTAGTATCGTCCCATATCGACTGTCTGGTGACCCAACAAGTACTATTTCAATCAACAAAGAGAAAAAAACCATTATAGTCAAGGAGTCTGCTGAATAAACATGGTATTTTGGCTTGTGAACAAATAGCTTTCAGAAAGCAAAAGAAGATTTGACTCATCAGGAGAAACGTCTCTAGATATTTTAACAGGACAATGACAATCAGACAATCCTTGCAACAGCTTTGTACACATTTTCAGACTTAAAAAAAACCCAAACAAACCAATCAGATTCTACATTAGGCAATTTTGCAGACTTTAAAAATAATGTTATTAATTACTCGAAGGTCCACCATCTGACAGGAGTCATGAGCCAAATACAGTTACTCTGCACGTCACATTCCTCCTTCACTGTCCAGGCCACTATCATTTGTGTGATAGTTATTATTCATTTCTTCCACATCTGCTGCAATTTCAGAGATGCTTTTCCTGTGTGTCAGAAATAATGGAGTAGTCCATTCCTTCCAATTCTGCCAAAGGGAGTGAACAGAGTGAGGAATCCACAACAAGCGTCACTATTAAACACCACTTCTGTTTTTTCTAATAAGAGTTTTCTTAAAGCCGTTTCTCAGGTGAATTATGTGGGCAGGGGAAGGAGGGAGACTGGTGAAGATGACACACCTAAGTACAAATTCAGAGTGAGAGAACTTTATTCACACAAGCTATTTTTATTACCTACAAATCACGCTTTCAGCTGGCACTGAAAAACCTGCTGCTTTCTTCTGTAAAGATAACTTTCTGATAAGTCTTCTCCATTCTCTCACCAATTTTAATATCAAAGTTATTCCAATTTCCAGATCAGAATGAGACAAAATACTTGAAGATATTAGTAAAGTTACGACACGTTCTTGCTAACACATTTAAAAACTTGAGCATGCTTATCACATCATCCTGTATAAAACCACTAAAATATCAGCAGGGAGTGGACACATATGCACTATCATGCACTACACCGTGACTGTTCCTGTATTAAAATAATGAAAAATCACTACAGGACCTAAACAGAAATTACTTTTAGAAGAAAATGTATAACTGTAAATTGCGTTGTATGTTTGCCAAAAATTGTGACAAACCAGCTCTATCCAGCAAATTCAAAAGTGTTATCTCTCATGAACAAAACCATTACTGCAGTAGTTGACAGAGAACTGAAAATTACTACACCACAACTTTCTAACAATTTGCCACCAGTCTTAGAAAAGTGGCGGGG